>NC_142944.1:17991452-18008952 GCF_046866305.1 Octopus bimaculoides | reverse complement strand
AAAGAATAAGTCCTGGGGTCGATTTGCTCGACTAAAGGCGGTGCTCCAGCATGGCCACAGTCAAATGACTGAAACAAGTAAAAGAGTGTTATTATTATTATTATTATTATTATTATTATTATTATTATTATTATTATTAATGTTAAGTTAGCAAGCTGGCACAATTGTTAGCATGCCGGGCAAAATGCTTCACAGCATTTCGCATGTCTTCCTGATCTGAGTTCAAGCTCCACCAAGACTGGCTTGGTCTTTCATCATTTTGGGGTGTTGATAAAAACTAAGAACTAGTTGAGCACTGAGATTGATACAATTGACTGGCCCCCTTCTCCGAAACTTCTTGTCCCTTATGCCTATAACAGAACCCGTTTATATGTAACAGGCTACACCATGGTATTTATCCATAAAGTTCCACTCACAAGGCGTTTACCAACCCAAAGAAGTTACTTACAATGGCAGACCCTTTCCCAAGATGCCATGTAGTAGAATCAAAGTTGGGCCCCATTTGATTGTCAAGTTCTGTTCTTAATTACACATCCATGCTTGAGATTTTCTCTCTCCCCCTCTCTCTCTCTCTCTCTCTCTTTGTCTTTGCTAATAAGAAACAACTCTCTTATACCATTTTTCTTTCCCCTTCCATCCTACAATCATGTCTCTCCCTTGCACACCTCAACAATAGTAATCGCTTCCCTCACACCATTCCTATCCCCCCCCCCTGCCACTTCTCTCCATACTTCCATCTTTTCCTGCGACTCCTCACTATTACAATGGATCCACTTCACAGTAAGCCTCTGGTCTGTGTATGTGCACGTGTGCACATGTGTGTGTGTTTGCAGTATCCTTACACACCCTTGCTTCCAATGCACCCTTCATACTCTGGACCACTGCCACCACCGCTACCACAGACCCCCACCACCGCCATTACAACCACCACCACCACCACCTCCACACTGTCACCAATGCCACCACCACTACCACCAACACCAGCACCCCACCACTGCCACCACCATCACCACCATCACAACCACCACTCTACCGTTACTATCTCCTCCCCACCCACACCCCTTGGAACAATTCCTTACACTCCCTCTGTACATGAACCAAAGAAGGAACTTCTTTCTACCTACATGATCACAAAGCCTGCTAGAAATAACAGCCAAGTCTACCTCGAATTGCACCCTGCCATCTTGGAAAAAAGAAAAGGAAACATTGAGTAAGATTGCCTGATGTGCACTAACCCTAATCCCACCCCCAAACACAAAAGATGAGGTGGTCATGATTGGAATGCCACTTTAACCTCAAGTCTACCCGAGGGCTATCTTAGGGTTAAACATCAGCTGTCTCTCTCTCTATCTCACTCTCCCTCACCCTCTCTCAGTTTCCCTCTCTCACTGGCCCTATCTCACTTCCCTCGGATCTAGTTCAAAACGGGGGCACCAGTTTTCATTTATGTTTTATGTAGTGTTTTTGGTACCGAAAGACTTTAAAACTTCGTATACTTATCTATTTTGTGTTATAGAACAGGAAATAATTTTTGTATTCGAATTAATTTCATGTAAAAAATTGTCTTATCTTGATAATTTCAACCAATCACTGACAAGTATTCAGCTGTTTACACTTACTCCTTTGGCAGTTTAAGCGGTGTAAAGCGTATTTAATCTCCATTACTTCTGACATTTTGCAGAGAGGCAACACACGTGTGTTTGTTTTCCCTAACCCTAACCCTAATTGACTTGCTCCTTCCCTCAAAAACCAGGCCTTGTGCCTATAATAGAAAGGTTTATTAGCTACTGCCAATATGCTTCAGCCATTTTTTGACAAGGAAATAATAATTTTATCACCGCCGACAATCGTTTGTTTACGTAGTCAGCACTTAATGTATTCGGCTGAATGGACGTCAGTCATTGGTTGAAATTACAGAAATACGACAACTTTAACATGAAATAAGTTGCAATATAATAATTTTTCTAAAGAAGACTAAGAGAAAAAGATGTTTTATATGACACATTCTACCATGTCCCAAGTTTCAAAGTGTTTCGTTAAGAAAATACTGGTGCCCCCCCCCCCGTTTTGAACTAGATCCCTTCCCTCTCTCTCTCTCTCACTTACACACACAGTCTCACATTCTCTTCACATCTCTCTCTCTCCCTCTCCCTTGCTCTCTCTCCCTCCTTTGCCTTCCCTTGTTCTCACTCCCTCTCTCTCTCCCTCTCCATCTCTCTTTCTCTCTCCAACTCTCTCTCCCTCTTTCTCCCATGACTTTTCTGTCCCCCCTCTCTTTCTCACTCATCCTCTCTCTCTCCCTGCCTGTCTCTTTCTCTTCCTCTTTCTCCCTTCTCTCTGTCACTCCTTCTGTTCTACCCTATCCCATTTTCTCCCTCCCTCTCCATCTCTCTCTCTCTCATTTTCTTTCATGATTTTTCTGTCTCCCTCTCTTCCACACTTTTTCTCTCCCTACCCCTACATCTCTCTCTTTCTCTTCCTCTTTCTCCCTACCTCTCCTCTCTATGCCTCACCCTCTGTTCCATCCTATCCCACTTTCTCTCTCACTCTCTCTCTGTCCCCCCTGTCTCTCTCTTTCCCTTCCTCTCTTTCCCTACTTCTCTCTATTTCTCTCCTTCTGATCTACCCTATCCCACTTTCTTTCTCCCTCTATCTCCCATGATTTTTCAGTCCCACTTCTCTCTTTCTCTCTGTCCCCTGCATCTCCCTGTTTCTCCCTACTTCTCTCTATGTCTCTTCTTTTGTTCTACCCTATCCCACTCTCTCCCCTCTCTCTCTTTCCCCCCTCTCTCTCTCCCTCTCTAGTTCCCTTCACTTTTAACATCTGGACTGTGACATCAGGGTGTTGACAATTCAATAGAAATAACAAAACTGCTAAAAACTAGACCTCTCTCTCTCTCTCTCTCTCACACTCTCTCTCTTTCCCTGTAACATGTGTACTCAGGGTGCAGGAAAGGAAACAGAGGGAGGGGATGTAGGCTAATAGGAGTAGGGGTGAAGTAACATACCACTCCCTCACACTCCCCACACTCAGTTTTTCTCTCCTCTCTCTTACTCTCTTACACACACACACAACATAAATTCACACCAATGTGGATCCTATCCCTGGCAGGGATAGGGGTCTATCACCACTTCAGTGGAGGGGGGGGATAGCAGGGGATGGGTGGACTGAGTTGGGTTACTTCCTCCTCTGGCTATTTGATATGTTTATAACATTGTCATAGTGCATTGCAACTAACAGGGGTCACCATCAGTCAACCTGATTGCATTGGGGGGCGGGGGGGGGGCGGAGATGCCACCATCACCACCACCAATAGAACTACAAAAAACGTTATCCTCATCATCATCATCATCATGGGCGTCGTCGTCGTCATCATCATCATTATCGTCATTGTCCAACATAATTGTTATTACTACCTCCACTACAATTATCATGCTCATTATAATAATCATCATCAGCAACAGGAACACCACCACCACCAAAACCACCATCATTACCATTCTCCTTCTTTTTCTGTATAGTCCCCCCCCCTCCCCGCCACAACCAACCATCACCATCACTATCACCGTCACCATCGCCACCAACATCAGCATCAACACAGTAACCAACATTGCTGCCACCACCACCACCACCACCAATATCACCATTGTCACCATCACCACCCAAAACCACCACCACCACCACCACCAACCATTAACAAGCTTCACACTAACACATATGCATTATTATGCACTACCCCCCACTCTCCTCGCACCTGGATACTTAACCCCACTCCTTTACACCACACCCGCACCCTGACAAGTAAGACTATACTGAGGGTGGGTCATGGTCGTTTGACCTACACCACCGCCCTCTCCGCCCTCCACACACACACACACACACACACACACTGCACCAAAACTCTTCCCCCACCACCAACCCCAAAGCAAAAGACATACGTGTTTACGTTTACGATGGGATGGTGACGTAAGTTTCCTACACAGACAGTTCCCCCACCCTGGGAAGAAAACAACAAGATGCAATCTGGCTGATCATTGGTCTGCCCATAAGGGCTGATTGAGACCACTCTGGGCTAGACAACAACAACAACAACATCAACATCAACATCAACAACAAATAGTAAATACAGGGTTTTTGGTATTGTACATTAACTTCCAAAGTTTGGTAAGTGAGAAGATACATGGGAACCAGAAAAATATACAGAATTATTACATTGCTATAAATTATTAAATATGTAAGATAGAGTTTGATATGGGAATTGAAAATGTCTAAATAATCCTTCCTTTTTTTCTTCTCTTTTTATTTTTTTTAACTTTCTCAATCTTTCTTTAGAATCACAGATATAGGGGCTTTTTTCTTTCTCAAACATGTTGGTGTACATAACAAGCAGCAAGATCACCCATGTTGACACATATATTAAAGTTTGTTTTCATGATCAGTTATAATAAAAAAACAATTTTACATATTAATCTTATGGGTTACTCTATACTTTTATAGAGCACAAATTTATTATTCCTAAACAAAAATATTATTTACAGTGATTTCAAAGTTTCAGCCAACTAAGACATAGTTACATATATTATTGATGCCAGTGCAACTTTAAAAGCACCCAGCACACATTGTAAAGTGGTTGGCATTAGGAAGAGCATCCAGCTGTAGAAACCAGGCCAAGTCAGACTGGAACCTGGTGCAACTCTCTAGCTTGCCACCTCTAGCACTCAGCACACACTATAAAGTGGTTGGCATTAGGAAGGGCATCCAGCTGTAGAAACCAGGCCAAGTCAGACTGGAACCTGGTGCAACTCTCTAGCTTGCCACCTCTAGCACTCAGCACACACTATAAAGTGGTTGGCATTAGGAAGGGCATCCAGCTGTAGAAACCAAGACAAATCAGACTGGAACCTGGTGCAACTCTCTAGCTTGCCACCTCTAGCACTCAGCACACACTATAAAGTGGTTGGCATTAGGAAGGGCATCCAGCTGTAGAAACCAGGCCAAGTCAGACTGAAACCTGGTGCAACTCTCTAGCTTGCCACCTCTAGCGCTCAGCACACACTATAAAGTGGTTGGCATTAGGAAGGGTATCCAGCTGTAGAAACCAAGCCAAGTCAGACTGAAACCTGGTGCAACTCTCTAGCTTGCCACCTCTAGCACTCAGCACACATTGTAAAGTGGTTGGCACTAGGAAGGGCATCCAGCTGTAGAAACCCAGGCCAAATCAGACTGGAACCTGGTGCAACTCTCTAGCTTGCCACCTCTAGCACTCAGCACACAATATAAAGTGGTTGGCATTAGGAAGGGCATCCAGCTGTAGAAACCCAGGCCAAATCAGACTGGAACCTGGTGCAACTCTCTAGCTTGCCACCTCTAGCACTCAGCACACAATATAAAGTGGTTGGCATTAGGAAGGGCATCCAGCTGTAGAAACCCAGGCGAAATCAGACTGGAACCTGGTGCAACTCTCTAGCTTGCCACCTCTAGCACTCAGCACACACTATAAAGTGTCCAACCCATGACAGCATCGAAAATGGACATTAAAGGATGATGATATATTTTTTTTTGCAAGATTTCTGATGTGTTGAAAGAGCCATTGTTATAGTTCGGGATGGTCATTTTTTTTTTCTTCTTGCTAAATAACACACACACTATATATTCATTCTTCACTTGTATATTATTGCAGCATGGAAGATATTTGTAAGCCATTCAAGAACACACAAAAACCGTTAGTTCACTTCGACATTTAAATTTTATTTGTATCAAAATATTTTCGTCACTTAAAACTAAACGTCGAAGTGAAACAAATGGTTTTTTGTGTGTTTGCGAATGGTTTACAAACATCTTCCACATTGCAATTGTTTTTGTTTCAGCACTCGCTCTCAGATCAAGTCACTTGCTATGCAAGTACATCTCTGTAACTGTTTACTATTATTCTTATTTTATGTCCAGTCTGGAAATCTTTCATCACACGTCTTGTGGTCTCTTCAGGAACTCTCCATCCCACATATGTCTCCTCCTGTTCTGTTTAGTCTGAGAATGAACTAAACAGAACAGGAGACATGTGGGACAGAAGAGTCTTGTACAGGTTCCACGCAAGAGCACTCATAACGGTGCCACATTAACAAACTCATGCTAGTGCCACATCACAATCACCCAGCACACTCTGTAAAATGGTTGGCATTAGGAAGGGCATCCAGCTGCAGAAACCAGGTCAAGTCAAACTGAAGCCTGGTGCAACTCTCTAGCTTGCCACCTCTAGCACTCAGCACACATTGTAAAGTGGTTGGCATTAGGAAGGGCATCCAGCTGTAGAAACCAGGCCAAGTCAGACTGAAACCTGGTGCAGCTCTCTAGCTTGCCACCTCTAGCACTCAGCACACACTATAAAGTGGTTGGCACTAGGAAGGGCATCCAGCTGTAGAAACCAAGCCAAGTCAGACTGGAACCTGGTGCAACTCTCTAGCTTGCCACCTCTAGCACTCAGCACACACTATAAAGTGGTTGGCATTAGGAAGGGCATCCAGCTGTAGAAACCAAGCCAAATCAGACTGGAACCTGGTGCAACTCTCTAGCTTGCCACCTCTAGCACTCAGCACACACTATAAAGTGGTTGGCATTAGGAAGGGCATCCAGCTGTAGAAACCAAGCCAAATCAGACTGGAACTTACTGCAGCTCTCCAGCTTACCAGAGCTGGTCAAACGGTCCAACTTATGCCAGCATGGAAAATGAACGTTAAAGGATGATGACAATGATGATGATGATGATATATTTATATATTCCATTATGTAAGAACTTTTGTACACATTCATGTATACTGCCTGATGACCAAGTGCAATTTATTCAGTATTTGTCAATATTTGTTGCTAGTATCTATCAAAATGCAATTAACACCATAATGACATAAAACTAATACATTAAAGTTAATGTTTACATACGCATTCGTATACAAACACACAAACACGTACACTTGAGTGTGTGCGTGCATGTGTGCATGAATGTGTGAGTGTAGTGAGTGTGTGTGGTGTGTGATGTGTGTATGTTAATACCTGTAGCTACTTTTGAATTTGTAGTTTTAATAACTTAGTAATCAGAAGATTGTTGCAGTCAGCCATTTTCAGCAAAATCTGTCATACATGTTGATATAGAAAGACCAGCTGCTCTTTTGCAGCAAACAACGCTTGTGTAGCATTAAACAATGATTAAAAAAACAAAAATAACAAAGAAGCTGTAGGCACTTATTAGATGTGTGTGCGTGTATGTGTGTGTGTGTGTGTGTGTGTGTGTGTGTGTGTGTGTAAGTGTGCACACAGATATATAGTACATTATATATATTTACATATATGTATATATATTTATATATATATTTACGTGTACACACACACACACACACACACATATATATATATATATATATATATATATATATGTATATATATATATATATATATATATATATATATATATATATATATATATATATATATATATATATATAATATATATATAAATACATATACATCACACATATTACACACAAACCTGCATACAGATACATATAAATATTTCTGTGTGTATGCTTGTGAACATGTTTGTGCTTATATATATATATATATATATATATATATATATATATATATATATATATATGTTTGTGTGTGAAATATATATATATATGTATATTTACATATATATATATATATATATATATATATATATATATATATACATACACATACATACATATATATATATATACACACACACACATATACATGTGTGTTAAGTGTTCGTGTGCATGTGTGTAAGGCTGTGTGTGCATGTGCGAGCAATATATATTATTTGCAAGTTGTCAATTATGAACAAAGTGAGATCACATCAGAAAATAGCGAGCATTCTGTATGTTAAGATGCCTCGTAAACCATTAATAGCAAGGATATTGAAATTATCATACATGAGTAAATGCCGTTACGTTTTTTTGTTTGTTTTTTGTTTGTTTTTGTTCATTTAACGATTCTGGTGAGGGTTAAAGGCTGTTAATGACCCCCTTTTGATGTTTAGCATGGGAGTATATGATTGATGGTGGTGAAGTTTGGTGAGATTCATAATCATTATATGATAAACTCAAGACTCAGTTCAATACACTAGACGCAGGTTTCTATAGGGACGATGGGCTGGTTCTTTCATATCATTTTAAACAGCCATCAATTAAGTAAACACAGAATGGATTTAATTAGTAGCATCACAGGGGCCGACCTTAGAATTACAGCAACAAAGAATGTGTGCATGTTTCAGCACACTGTGTCTATTTATGGTGCTTACGTTCTAACGGTAAACCAATTTCTAATTAATCTATGTACAATATGAATACAGACCACATCACCACCACAACCACCACTACCACCACCATCATCATTATCATTTTGTTTGTCTATGATGGTATTGGTCATATATAAATCATAAAAGACTTTCTCACTTTCCTGAGCATCAAACTAATACACCTGCTTGTTGTTTATACACCTGTCTTCGTCTTTTGTTTTTCTGTAAATTTCAACAATATGTATACATATACATACATATATATATAAAATTAAAAAGTCAATAAAAGAAAATGGAGAAGAAAAAATATAGGAGATGCTTGGTTCATTTTATCCCTATCACAATTGGTGGAAAAGTAATGCAAATTAAAAGATTAAAAGATATACCTACAAGAACAAGTACCATTAACAAAACAACCCAAAGATATCCCAAAATATTTTATGAGACTATTTATGTATATATATTGAGGAACTTTCAATCAATGTATTCGTTTAAAGTTGCATTGGTGGATACATCCACCAAAGCAACTATAATTATCACTGGAGAATACCCACACAGATTCTATACATGGATATTTACTGTTGGAATGGAACTCTACTCCAAGTACTTTTTCTTCTTTGTTTTTTCTTCTCTGCATCACTCTCATTTCTTTCTGCAAATCTCCTCATACAGATGTAATAATCTTTATCTTCTACTGTTACCGTCTCCGATGAAGGGATACATTGAATTTTCCCTGAAACAGCTGTAAGACTTTCTACATAAAATATAAATTTTACTTATGCCATTGGTCTCTTTATCTCATTCTTTTTTTTTATATATATATATATATATATAAAGAATAAAAGAATGGAAGAATATATATATATATATATATATTCTTCCATTCTTTTATTCTTTTACTTGTTTCACTCATTTGAATGCGGCCATGCTGGAGCGCCACCTTAAAGAGTTTTAGTCAAAGAAATCAACTCTCAAGACTTATTCTTTGTAAGCATAGTACTTATTTTATTGGTGTTTTTTGCTGTGCTGCTAAGTTACAGGGACATAAACACACCAACATCAGTTGTCAAGTGATAGTAGAGGTACAAACACACACACACAACAGGCTTCTTTCAGTTTCCGTCTTCTTATTTAACATCTACTTCTGTGCATATATATATAACAGTTGTCCCTGTTCCATTTACCCCGTGTTTCGAGTAGATAGAATAGATGGAACGGGGACAACTGACGAAGGGAAATATTCTTTATGCTGTATGTTTCGTTTCTCTGTTTGTTTTTTTCGTTGTTCGAAAAAAAGTTCGTTTTCCGTTTTCGTCTTTATGTTTTCGTTTCTCATTGTGTTTAACGTTTTTTGTGATGTCCTGTACCCATATATGCATGTATGTATACATATAGATGTTGGTATGTACATATATGTATGGATATATGCATATATTTATATATTATTTATGTTATTATATGATTGAACGTCACGCATCCGTCTCCAAGTAAGTATATATATATATATATAAGTGACAAGGTGATATCACGCACTACCTGGGGCCTACATAGCTATACTGGCCAGAGACAGACAGTGGTGGAAGGAGTCCAGGGAGGGGTTCCTCATTCAGGAGCAATGAAGCCCTGGCTGATCAAGGGACATTTCCACACATCAGACAGTCCATTTGCTGTCAACTGAGTGGAAGACTGAGCATGCTATGGCTAATGATATACAGACACATGCTGAGACAGCAACATCTCAAGATTTTCTGCAGCTCATTTCATTGACGGAGCTACAGTCCTAGATCAAGCATAGACCAAGAAAGGGCACTTGGCAGCTGGAGTGTTGGCAAGCACTCACAGCTTTCTGCCAGTCAGGCAATGGAGTTTCATAGGGGATTAGTGGCGGGAAAGAGTGGTGACGTCCTCGAGGAAATTCTGGGCATTGGGAAGAATCAATTAACTGGTGTTTTCCAGAGGACTTTTGGGCCATGGCCTATGGATAACTTCCAGAAATCCTTGGCCTAACAGTGCTACCAGGGAACTCAGCTGGTTCAAGACAAGCTCTACAGACACGGAAGTGCTGTCAGAATGACCTGCCAGAGGTGTGTACAAGGCAACTGTCCTGCATGCACTCGTCCAGTGTTTATGCATTACTGACATGTAGAGCTTTGTTGAACAGCTGTCAATGCGTGTAGGATAGATCTGGCACCCACTGACGTGCACCTGGCGGTCGGTATAACCAGGATATGTGTCCAGACTCCAATTGTCCATTGTGAAATGGTTTCTATGGCTGGATGTCTTTCCCAATGCCAACCACTTAACAGAGTGTCATAGGTGCATTTACACAGCAGTAGCATAGGTGCATTAATGCAGCACCAGCACAGGTGTTACATGGTACCGGCACCTGAAACGACAAACCTGTATGTGTGGAAGATAGCGGTTCTAGTTAGTTTGATGTATCTTATCGACGACAACAAACCCCCACATCTCCTGGTCCCTTGCCATTTCTTCCGTGAGGCTCAGTGTCCGAAATTTGTTTCTCATCACTTTGTTCTACATCATCCTAGGTCTACCCCTTCCAAAAGTACCCTCCACAATTAGAGCTCAGCAATTCTTTTATATATATATATATATATATATATATATATATATATATATATATATATATATATATATATATATATATATATATATATATATATATATATATATATATATATATATATATATATATATATATATATATATATATATATATATATATATATATATATATATATATATATATATATATATATATATATGTATAGGCGCAGGAGTGGTTGTGTGGTAAGTAGTGTGCTTACCAACCACATAGTTCCGGGTTCAGTCCCACTGCGTGGCACCTTGGGCAAGTGTCTTCTACTATAGCTTCGGGTTGACCAAAGCCTTGTGAGTGGATTTGGCAGATGGAAACTGAAAGAAGCCTGTCGTATATATGTATATATATGTGTGTGTGTGTGTGTGTATGTGTGTGTGTGTGTGTATTTGTGTGTCTGTGTTTGTTCCTCCCCACATCGCCTGACAACTGATGCTGGTGTGTTTACGTCCCCGTAACTTAATGATTCGGCAAAAGAGACCAATAAACTAAGTACTAGGCTTACAAAGAATAAGTCCTGTGGTTGATTTGCTCGACTAAAGGCGGTGCTCCAGCATGGCAGCAGTCAAATGACTGAAAGAATTAAAAGAATATATATACACACACACAAGTAAATATGTATGTATAAAATCACAATATATATGTTATCAATGAGTACACACACACACACACACACACACACACACACACACACACACACACACACACGTGCTGAACCTAAAATTATGGTTAAAATCCCCTGGTCAAATGAACAACTGCTAATTACCTGTATACCTTGTTAGAGGATAGTTGAGTTCCTGCATGGAACAAAAGAAAACAAAACAGAGTAAGAGGGTTGGAGAGTGGATGAGTTGTTGTGTGTGTGTGGGGGGCTGTTTGCCAGCCCAGACAATCTGACTGGGAAGAAAGGACTTTTTTTTCTTTACTTCTCAGCCAGAATCTCCTTGGCCTAGACCATCTCTCACAATAATACCCTAAACCAATTCTACTGCTGACTATCTTTACCTAAAATAAAGCTGATGATATCTTAGATTACTGGCAGGAGAGAAAGGAAGAAAGGAACTAGCGAATGGGTGAGGGTGAGAAGAGAGTATGGAGGAGGAGGAGGAGGTGGAGGATGGAGGAGAAAAAAAGGAAATAAATAAATAAATGAATAAATAAATAAATGAAAATTAAAAGGAGACCAGAACCAGTTCCATTATAATTGCGAATGGTAAGGGGGATGTGGTAGTGGTGGTGGTGGTGGTGCCCGGGGGGGGGGAGCTGTCCGTGGTAGTGGTGGTGGGGGTAAGGGGAAGTGGTGGGAGATATGGAATTTACCACAAGATTTAGTAGAAGACTAAAGAAGAACACCAGAAGATTAGACAGGGAGTGGGGAGGAGGGGGTGGAGTGCCATGGATGGCAGAAAGTTGTGGAGACACAAGGGGAAGAAAAATAAGAAGTACAAGGGATGAGGAAACAGAAGACGGGGGGGGGGGAATCAGACAAGGAAATACGATAATGATGATGATGATGATAGTGGTGGTAGTGTTTGTGGCTGTGGTGGTGGTAGCTGCAGCAGCAACAACAGTGGTGGTGACGCTGCTGCTGCTGCTGCTGCTGCTGCTGCTGGCTGCAGCAACAGTGGGAAAAAGAAAGAGAAAAAGAAGAAACAAACAAACAAAAGGAGAGAAAGAAAGAAAGAAAGAAAGAAACAAAGAAACAAAGAAAGAAAGAAAAAGAAAGAAAGAAAAAGAAAGAAAGAAAAAAGAAAAAGAAAGAAAGAAAAAAGAAAGAGAAAGAAATGGATAACGATGAAAAAAAGAAAGAAACAAAGAAATGGAAAGAAAGAAAGAGAAAGAAAGAAAGAAAGAAAGAAAGAAAGAAAAAAAGAAAGAAAGAAAGATGCAAGGAAAAAAGAGAAAGAAATGGAAGAGGAAAAGAGAAACAAACAAACAAAAGGAAATAATGAAAGAAAGAAGGAAAGAAAGAATGAAAGAAAAAAGTAAGAAAGAAAAAGAAAGAAAGAAAAAGAAAGAGAACGAAAGGAAGAAGCAAAGATAGAATGAAGAAAGAAACAGAAATAAATGTAGGCAGAGTGGAGAAGAAATAAGAAAGAAAAAAGAAAGAGACAGAAAGAAAGATAGAAAGAAGAAAGAAAGAGAAAAATGGAGGAGGAGGAGGCGGAGGCGGAGGGGGTGGAGGGAGGAGGAGGAGGAAAAGAAGAAACAAACAAAAAAGGAAAGAAAGAAGAAAAGAAACAAAGAAGGAAGGAAGGAAAGAAAGAGAAAGAAAAAGAAAAAAGAAGGAAAAATAAATGGAGGAGGAGAAAAACAAGAAACACAAACAAAAAAGAAAGAAAAAGAAAGGGAGAAAGAATGAAAGAAAGACAGAAAGAAAGAGAAAGAGAAGACATTAGAGACTGAAGAGCGAACAATGAAAGGATATGTATGACAAATGGATTGGCTGAGTGTAGTATTAGGTGCAGAGGTGGATGGGTTGAGCATTCGGGGGGGGGGGGGGACAGAACCAAAGTAGAAAAATGACAAGAGAAGAAAAAAGAAAAAGAAAAGAACAATTTTAGGTGGATGTAGGATGACAAACAGAGGTTGGTGGTATTATTAGTGATAGCAAAATTCAGGTGAAAAGGAGAGAATTTTTTTTAATAAATAGTAAAAAAAATAAAATAAAATAAAATAAATAAACAGGATGTCCTCATCTGGCATCCAGCAGTGAAATAATAATAATAATAATAATAATAATAATAATAATAATAATAAGTGCATTGTAACAAGAAAGGATTACATGGGAGAAATGAGCCATAGGATGTGTGTGTGGGTGTGAGTGTATGTATCTGAAAGACAGAGTCACAGAGAAAGAGAAAGAGAGAGAGCTGGATGACAAGACAGACAAATATAAAAATAAATAGGGAAAGATCTAAGCAGATTGACAGAGACACAAAGACTGATAAAGACAAGGAATCACATTTACATACACACACACACACACACACATATATATGGATACATGTATATAATATGCATACATACATACATATATATATATATATAGGCACAGGAGCGGCTGTGTGGTAAGTAGCTTGCTTACCAACCACATGGTTCCAGGTCCAGTCCCACTGCATGGCACCTTGGGGCAAGTGTCTTCTACCATAACTTTGGGCCGACAAAAAGCCTTGTGAGTGGATTTGGTAGATGGAAACTGAAAGAAGCCTGTCGTATCGTTCGTCGTTTAACGTCCGCTTTCCATGCTAGCATGGGTTATATATATATATATATATATATATATATATATATATATATATATATATATATATATATATATATATATATATATATATATATGTATGTATGTATGTGTGTGTATATGTTTGTGTGTGTGTCCCCACCAACATCGCTTGACATCAATGCTGGTGTGTTTACGTCCCCATAACTTAGCGGTTCAGCATAAGAGACTGATAGAATAAGTGCTAGGCTTACAAAGAATAAGTCCCGGGGTCGATTTGCTCGACTAAAGGCAGTGTTCCAGCATGGCCACAGTCAAAATGACTGAAACGAATAAAACAATATACACACATAAATGTGCAACAAGATGGAAAAAAGAGTACTCAAATACCAGAGGTAGAGTCATGTGCTTTATTTAAAAGCAGCAGAAATATTACAAAATACTGTTACTCGGAGTTTCACAATGAGTGGAAACGTGAAACTGAGTAACAGTTTTCTGTTATATTTCTGCTGCTTTTAAATAAAGTATATATATATATATATATATATATATATATATATATATACATCAAAGGGAAGATGAACTTTGGAGAGTCAATGGCCATCTACGTCAAGTAAAATTATGGTTGTCCATGCATACAGGCTTGTCCCCTGCATTCCTCTCCAGCTGAGCATTCCTTGTGGGTGCAGGCTTGTGGATACAGGTACCATGCAGAAAGCACCTGTACTGATGCCATGTAAATGCACCCATATTGGTAAAAGCACCCAGTACACCCTGGAAAGTGGTTGGTGTTAGGAAGTGCATCCGGCTGTAGAAACCATGCCAAAACAGACACGGGACCTGGGCAGCTCTTCAGCTGGCCAGCTCCTGTCAAGCTGTCCAATCCATGCCAGCATGGAAAATTGAAGTTAAATGATGATGATGATGATGATGATGATGATGAATGAGTGGGGACTTAGAAATATCTAGTTTGGTACCCAGGGGTGCATTTAGCCCACAAGTATAGCAAAGAGAACTTACCCAGGAGGTGAGGATCTCTAAGACTCAGGTATGTGATTCATTGGAGTTTGTGGCAAACGCTTGCACCAACTTTCTGCTATCAGCATTTCGAAACAGTGTGGCTAGTCCTACACAAGCCTTTACCACGGAAAACAAATTATCTGTGTGGGTCATCTAACAGCTATAATATTAGCTCTGCTATTCACTATTCGATGACCAAAAGCATGTAAACATGTCCACTGGCACGAGAGAGTTTAGGTGACATGGACAGATAAGGGGTATTAGTAGTACTTGCTAACTGAAGCTCCTCTGGCCATTCATGCATAAAACCATGGGCTATTATGCTGTCCATCTCCTCCAATGGTGTCAAAGCACATCTATTCAGATACAGCATTGCTTTCCTTATGCAAAGAGAAAATGATAAAAGGAACTCTAAATATTACTTGCTTATGTCTCTAACTTGGCAGCTGTCTGATCATTCTGTACCACAGTCAAAAATGTAACAAAAAATGTAAGAAGGAATTGAACCTTGACTCATGGAATGTTTGTATGCTCCAAAATATGATTCTACTCCTGAACATAAAATGGCAATAATATCTAATGCTCTGATTAAGTACAACATGGACATATCTGCACTCAGTGAAATTCATCTTGCAGGTACTTCTCAGCTGGAGGAGTGTGGGTGGGGCATACACTTGCACATCTGCCAAACGTTGACTTTGCAATGAAATCTCAGCTTGGGAAATCTCTATCTTCCCTTCCTTCTGGAGTCACCGACTTGCTAGACTTGGGAAACAATACTTTTGTCACACTAGTCAGCTGTTACGCTCCAGTCATGTCTTTCTCAGAACAGGAGAAAGAAAAACTATACAAGCAACTTACTACAGGTAAGCAATTTACTGAGATATCAGCAACTTACAAGCAACTTACTGAAGTATTAGCATAACAACACACTAGTTTTGACAGGAGACTTCGATGCTTGAGTGAATGCTGACCATCAAAAAATATAGCGTAATATTCTTGGTCAGGGTGAATGAACTCAAAGGGTCTATGTCTTTTATTTTGCAGAAAATTTTATCTTGCAGCCACTAACACTTTCTACCAACAGACAAAGAACCACAAATCAACTTGGATACATTTGAGATCAAAAGACCAGCATATGACTGATTACATAATCAAAAGGCAGGATGACATGAAGGCCTTCAACATCACTCATTTCTTCCACAACACTTGTTATCTTTCAAATCATGCTTTTTCTTTTTGCATAGCAATGCTTCTTTCCATATTTCTTGAAAGAAGCGTTGTATAACCATCCAGTCAATCTGAAAATGCATCAGCATTTGGCCATTGAAATCCATCCATATAACAAAAGAGTTATCTGATCCAATGTGAAACCTCTTTTGATTCAGTGCAAATAACCGATGATATCGAATCATCTTGGAAATTCCTCAGAAACACCATTTATAAAACATTTTTTTTAGCAATATGGAGCTTCTCTGTGCAGAAGCAACAGGATTGGTTTGATGACAGCAATGCAAATGTTTGGCAATTTATCAAAAAGATGCATGACTCACACAAGGCCAAGGTCAATGTTAAACACTCCAATATCAAAAAGCATGTAAACTATGCAAAAAAACAGGTACAAACTTCCTTCAGGAAAACAAAGGAGTTTTGGTCATTATCTAAAGCTACTGAATTCCAGGAAGCAGTGAACAAAGAAGGCTTAAAAGCTTTCTATGAAGATCTCAAACAGTTGTTAGGTCCCCTGGAAAATGGTACATTTCATGTTCTAGTTTCTGGTGATCAGACTCTTCTGACTGTAAATCTTATGCTTTCCCAATGGAAGAAGCATCTTGAGACTGTTCTTAATTCTTTATTCCAACTCTGTCATCAATGACAATGCAATTGATTCTAATCTTCAAAGACCAGATATCCTGGAGATATCTCTTAAATTATGCTTAAAGGAACTTCAAGATGCCATAAAGCAAATGCCATCAAACAAAGCCCTTGATAAGGATAGTTAGTATCCAAAATGAAATCTTCAAATATTGCAGTATAATGTTGGCGCAAAAGCTTTTTCTGAGCTCTTTGAAGTCATGTGGATATGTGCACAGGATGCATCCATAAAGTATCTCTCCAAAAATAAGAGAAGAAAAGTTGTCTGCGATAACTCATGTAGAAACTCACTCTTGTGCATTGCATAAAAAATACTGGCAAAAGTAATTCTGAACAGGATAATCATGCATGTTATCAAAGCCATCTATGAGAGTTACAATGTGATTTTAGAACAGAGTGTGGTACTACTGACTTGGCCTTTTCACTATGTCAAATTGCCAAGAAAGT
>NC_142944.1:17773952-17801452 GCF_046866305.1 Octopus bimaculoides | reverse complement strand
AAACAGGAAGTAAGAGTGAGAGAAAGTTGTGGTGAAAGAGTACAGCAGGGTTCGCCACCATCCCCTGTCGGAGCCTCGTCGAGCTTTTAGGTGTTTTCGCTCAATAAACACTCACAACGCCCGGTCTGGGAATCGAAACCGTGATCCTATGACCGTGAGTCCGCTGCCCTAACCACTGGGCCATTGCACCTCCACTGTAGGAATTAATCACCAATCATCAAAGCATCTTGACTGCAAGTAATCAGTCTGGTGTATCGTGACTTAACAGTTCAACAGATAGAGGTCGATAAAATAAGCACCTGACTTAAATAGGTGCTGGGGTTCAATGTGATTCACTAAAACACTCAAAGGCAGTGCATTTGTACAACTGCTGTCCTGCGACTAAAATCGGTAAAACGAATAAGAGAATGAATGTAAGATGTAAGAATTATTATTCTTTCTTTCTTTCTGTCCGTCTTTCTTTCTTTCTTTTTTTCTTTTTTTTCTTTGTAAGGGCGGTAAGTGGTATAAACAATAATTAGAGTCCTCCAGTATAGTATGACTGCTACTAATTATTTCATTATTCTTTAAGGCAGTGAGCTGGGAAAACTGTTAGCATGCTTGACACCATTTCGTCTGCCGTTACATTCTGAGTTCAAATTCTGCTGAAGTCGACTTTGCCTTTCATCCTTTCAAGGATGTTGCTAACTGGGGGCGATGTAGTCTACTTAGTCCTTTCCCCCAGATCTGCTGGTCTTCCACCAAAATTTCAAACCAAGGCAGTGAGCTGGCAGAATCATTAGCACACTGGACGAAATGCTTAGTGGTATTTTGCCAGTCTCTATGTTCTGAGTTCAAATTTCACCATAGTCCACTTTGCCTTTCATCCTTTTGGGGTCAATAAATTAAGTACCAGTGAAACTTATACCTTGTATCTTTAGTAGAAAGGATTATTATTATTATTGAGTGAGAGAGCAGTGCATGCCATCAAAGTGACCTTGGGGTACAAATATACGAAGCCCAGTATACCCACCATGACTACCAGTCTGATAAGGGTACACCAGGTACATGCATCACAATAGGTGCGTGACATGATCTCATATCAAGATAAACAGCGCATGACTTCACAGGTGGAGCTCAGTTAGAATTTTCTTCGGGTCGAGTAGCCCATCCCACTCAAAAGGTCCCTGAATAAGGTTTGTTTAAGGATGTTCAGCAAAACACCCATATTTCCAAAGGTGAATTATTCAAACACCAAAGAATTTCTCTCAACACATGGCTATGATGCTCCCCCACTACTTCTGCTCATGATCAGAGATGCACATATCGTCAGCCACCAAGGGACATGCTCAACTGGTTAAGGTCAAACAACTGACAAACAAATCTGTGGTATTAAGCATAATATTTGCTGTAGCCCATCTTTTATACCAAGACAAAACAATGTACATGATAACACTTCCAGTTAGTTAAGATCAGAAGCCATGAGAGCCATTGCCTGATACTGCATCCGGGTATTGCCATGAGAGCCACTGCCTGGAGACATCGCACAGTATACAATATCGTGAGGTTGTTGATTGAAGATATTGTGTCTACCGGGGGGTTTATTCTGTTTGTCAAGTCACAACAAGGACGTCAGACAGACAGTACTGGAACTGCAATATGCATGCAGTTCCAAGTAATGCCAATTTTTGCAATACACCTAGATTGTAGGGTATTCCTAAAGTCTTCAGATGTTTTTTCAGATTGGGTGGTTATCATTATTATTACTATTATTATTATTGAACTGGCAAAAGTGTTAGCATGCTGTGAGCAAAATGCTTAGCGGCTGCATTCAGAGTTCTAATTCTGAGGTCAATTTTGTCTTTCATCCTTTCAGATGGTACTTTATGCAATATGCATGCAGTTCCAAAGGGTGATGAGTTAGTAAATTCATTAGCATGTTGGGCAAAATGCTTAGCAGCATTTTGTCAGTCTTTATATTCTGTGTTCAAATTCTTCCAAGGTTGACTTAGCCTTTCATCCTTTTATGGTCGATAAAATGAGTACCAGTTCAGCATTGTGGTTGATGTAATCGACTTGGCCACAGCTCCAAAACTGTGCACATTGTGCCAAAATTTGAAACCATTATTACCATCATTATTGTTAGCTGACAGAATCATTAGAACGCCGGGCAAAATACTTAGTGGCTTAAGTTCAAATTCCAGCAAAGGTTGACTTAGCCTTTCATCCTTTTGGGGTTGATAAATTAAGTACCAGTTATGCATTAGGGTCGATATAATCAACTATCCCACTCCTTCAAAATCCCAAGCCTTGTGCCTATAGTAGAAAGGATTATTATTATTATTATTATTATTATTATTATTAGGGTGAGCTTTCAGATCGTTAGCATGCTGAGTAAGATGTTTAATGGCATTTCATCTATCTTTACGTTCTGAGTTTAAGTTCCACCGTCAATTTTACCTTTCGTCCTTTCAGGGTCGATAAATTAAGTTCCAATGAAACACTGGGGTCGTTGTACTCAACTGTCCCCCTCCCACCAAATCTCAGGCTTTGTGCCTTTAGTAGAAAGGATTATAATTATTATTATTGTTGTTATTATTATTATTATTATTATTATTATTATTATTATTATTAAGGTGGAGACAAAAAGCTTAGTGGCATTTCATGTCTTTAGATTTTGAGCTCAAATTCTGCCGAGGTCGATTTTTCCTTTCCATCCTTTCAGGGTTGATAAAATAAGTACCAGTGATGTACTGGTGTCGATGTTATCGACTAGTCCCCCACCCCACTCCACCACACCTCACCCCACCCACTACACCCCACCTCACCCCCTCAAAAACTGCTGGCCTTGTGCCAAAATTTGAAACCTTTTATTTCATCACTCTTCTTATGAGATCGGACACAGAAATGTGCCACGTCACCCAAATGGTTGCAGTCAGTTGGTTTAACGCAGCACTTCGTTATAAATTTAATAAAACAAGTGTATGCATCTCATCATTTTTACTCTCTTGCAATGAGCTGTATTATGATCTTGGAGGGGGTTAGTAGTAGCAGCAGCAGCAGCAGCAGCAGTAGTAGTAGTAGTAGTAGTAGTAGTAGTAGTAGTAAGCTGTCGGTAAACTCATGCCAAAGTATATGAGTTCATTCCTTGTTTGTTTGAGCCATTTTTACCTCCTGATGCTAATATATTCTTGTGGGTGGGTAGGTGGGTGGTGAGGAAAGGAAAGATGCGAGAACGACACAACTTCCACATTTTTTTTTCCCCCCTTTTGCTATAAATATAAATATGTGTCCTTTTATCTGTGTTAAGACGACAACAACAAAACATGCACGCTCACACACACAGACACACACACACACACACACACACAGCCGAAAATAAAAATCGATAATATCTAAGCATTCAGGTGCGTTCGGGTGCTGTAGATTGTCGACAACATTGCTGTAATGTTTTAATTTTCCGTACGAAGAAATTTATTATTTGAATATGATTTTAGGTGGAATTCTTTGGTTAGAAAATGAAAGAAAACAAAAAGGACTGACAACACAGGCTTTTTTTCTTCTTCTTTCATAATCCCTCTTAATTGCAAAAGTCAATACAGCTTATTAAAGCAGGCATTTGAAATTTAAGTGACAGAAATTTACACAATGTGTGAAATAAATAAGTCTAGAGAATATGAGAGAAACCTTTTTGACATTATTATTATTATTATTATTATTTGGATGGCATGCTGGCAGACTCATTATAGCAGCAGTGAAAATGTCCAGTGGTATTTTATATGACTCGTTATGAATTCAAATTTTATTGGGGTCAACTTTGCTTTTCATCCTGCCGGGGTGGGGCTGATAATATAAAATAAGGTGATCTAAATGGCTATTATTTTCTTCTGTCAAAAAAAAAAAAAAAAAAAACTGCTAGCCCTGTGCCAAAATTTGAGACCACCACCATATCATCATCATCATCATCATCATTATTATTGGGTCTATTTCAAACACCTGCTGTTGCGTATGGGACGGATCCGACTATCAGCTGAATCCATTGTGAAGATTGCCCCGCCATCCTCTTTTGGCCAGGAGGGGCAGGCAATTTTTATTTGTCTAGTGGTTGTAGCAAAAGAGGTAGTATGGTGGACCCATTTGAAAGGGCTAAAGACAGCCACTTTCCTCTTTGGCCAAGCCCTCATCAACTTTTTCGAGTTTCATTTGAAAGGAAGTTGAGGGTGGAGAGGGAAGTGTTGCCTTGTAGCAAGTTTGTTGAATGGTGGGTGAATGTTGGAAGAATGGCCAGTGAAAAAGGACCAATTCTGAGCGTGCACCTGTAAACAAAAAAAGGGCTCTTGCCCTGTTGTTCAGGCACCCATGACTTTTGTGGGTTTTTCCACAAGGTCCTTAAAGCACCTCCCCTATTGGGAGTTTTAAATTATTTAATTTTAAATTGTTTATATTGTTTACACATTGTAAAACCCATTGTACCGTCCTGTTTTATCTTTTATGTTATTGTATGTCATTTAATGTAATTTTATGTGAGCCCTCGTGGCCAATAAAAGAATGAATTATTATTATT
This sequence comes from Octopus bimaculoides, assembly GCF_046866305.1. NCBI lineage: Eukaryota > Metazoa > Mollusca > Cephalopoda > Octopoda > Octopodidae > Octopus > Octopus bimaculoides. The sequence goes on along the minus strand of NC_142944.1, from coordinate 17,796,909 downwards.
ATTATTATTATTATTATTATTATTACTATTATTATTATTATTATTAAAGTGACGAGCTGGCCGAATCATTAGCATGCCAGGCGAAATGTTTAGCAGTATTTTATTTGTCGCTACGTTCTGAGTTCAAATTCCACCGAGGTCAGCTTTGCCTTTCATCCTTTCGGGGGTCAATAAATTAAGTACCAGTTGTGTACTGGGGTCGATCTAATCGACTGCCCCCCCTCCCACCAAATTTCAGGCCTTGTGCCTATAGTAGAAAGGATTATTATTATCATCATCATCATTATTATTATTATTATTATTATTATTATTATTATTATTATTATTATCATTATTATTATTATTATTATTACATTTTCCCATTCCTATCGCTTCTTCCTTCCATTGGATGGGTGTCCATGACATTTTGACCAGCAGACAAGCAGGGCTTGCTGTCCTAGGCTTCGTATTAGTCACCGTCTTAGAATTCTTTCGTTTTGGAACATTTCTTCTGTCCAAATTTTCTTCTTTTTTTTTTCCTTCTTCTCCTCCCTCTTCTTCTTCTTCTTCCCGTTTCTTTTTCTTTAATTTTTCTTTTCTCGCTGCTTTACTACATCACGTTTTCTACGCCCCCTCCCACTCACACACTGGACCGTTATTTCGTGTAGTGTATGCACATAATGAGTATGTCTCTGTGTTTGTGTGCATTCATGCTTATTTCTTTTTGCCTCTTATTTATCAGTGTCGCTGGAGTTTTCTCCCCTCCTCCCTCCATTTGCTACCCATTACTCTTCCTCTTCTCGTGCCTCCTCCTCCTCCTTCGCTTACCTATAGAATGACTCATTGATTTGGTTATTAAATGCTTCATTCTACCTTTCTTTTCTTTCTTTCTTTTTTTTTTTTTTTTTTTTTTAAATTTATTTCTTCAGCGATGCAGAAATTTGATTGGTTCTGCTTGTAACCAATCAGAGAGCCTATGTTCTATTGCTGCAACAAGGGAGGAAGGAGAAAAGGATTCTCTTCTAAATTCTCTCTCTCTCTCTCCTCCTCCTCCCTCCTCCTCCCTCCTCCTCCTCCTCCTCCTCCCTCCTCCTCCTCCTCCTCCTCCTCCCCCCCTTAGTTTTCTCTGTTCTTTTCTTAGTCAGCTTGCTACAATTCTTGGTAGATTGTTAAATTGCTTGTCTATATACCTATTGACATTATTCATCTGTCTTTTTCTAAAACATTCATAAATTCAGCAAACATAAATCCATCTTTATATATATATATATATATATATATATATGTATGTATGTATGTATGTGTATGTATATAACTTGTGTATATGTATGTTAGCATATGCATAGGTGTGTAAACTATGAATGTATGTTTGTGTATAAATAGACATTCGGAATCGTTAATTATCTCCATTTGCATATTTTTGCATAATATACATGCATCTGTGCATAATATACATGCATCTGTGCATGCAGAAATATGTGTATATATGTATACAGTGTATAATTTGTGTGTGTATGTGTGTGTGTGTGTGTGTGTAAAATGTCTACATATTTTTCAGACATTTTACAAACCACAACAAAATGGATATTCTTGTAACGAGAATAAATTAATTGACCGATTAAGAGAGAAGAATGTTAAGAAATCGCATAAGTGAAATGTAAGATAGGTGAAAGTAATAAGTAATTAATTGGTATTTCTTTCTTTCTTTTACTTGTTTCAGTCATTGGACTGCAGCCATGCTGGAGCATTGCTTTAAAGGGTTTTAATCAAAGAAATCGACCCCACAATATTTAATTTTTTTAAAGCCTGGTAATTGTTGTATTGGCCTCTTTTGCCAAACTACTAAATTATGTGGGTGTAAACAGACCAACACTGGTTGTCAAGCAGTGGTGTCGAATACAGACATATGTACTCACACAACACACACGCACACACACACACACAAGAACCACACATGCACACATACCACACACACACAACGAGCTTCTTTCAGTTTCTTATTTCTTTATTGCCCACAAGGGGCTAAACATTGAGGGGACAAACAAGGACAGACAAAGGGTTTAAGTCGATTACATCGACTCCAGTGCGTACCTGGTACTTAATTTATCGACCCCGAAAGGATGAAAGGCAAAGTCGATCTCGGCAGAATTTGAACTCAGAACGTAAAGGCAGACAAAATACTGCTAAGCATTTTGCCCGGCATGCTAACATTTCTGCCAGCTCGCTGCTTTAGCTTCTGTCAGTTTCTGCTTACCAAATCCATTCACAGGGCTTTGGCTGGTCCAGTTGTCCCACTGTATGCACAGGGTGCTATACAGTTGAACTGAACCCAGAACCATGTGGTTGGGAAGCAACTACAAGAAGGAAAAACAAAGGCCATGTAATTATAAGACCTAGGGAGAGAAAACAAAGTCTAAACATTAGGAACAGTAAAATCCTAATTTAATAAAGCTTGGAGGATAGAAAAGGAGTTGGAATTCTTGCAACTATGACAAAACCATTTTGTATACATTTGTCTCTTTGACATAATAAACAAAGGTAAAAATCTAAAATTGATGTGAAAATGGAGATGAAAGAATTTATGAATTTTCAGTATGGTTGGAATTTCATTTTGGTAAGCCATGATATTCAAGTAGCTGCCTTTAGAGAAGAACACTCTTGTGTAGATATTGGTATGATGAAGCCTCCTGTTTTTTCAGTATGGAACAGCCAGGCTTCCAGGCATTTTGGTAAGGAGACTAGACTGTCTAGAATTCTTTGCTGAAGTAGCTAAAGTTCCTAGACTGGGTTTCCATAGAGTGGATGCATACTTTAACAATGTGTTTGATATGCTTTTGTTGTGTTATCGCAGATTATTTCCGATCAAGCAGCTAAAACATTGTGGGCTTAGTGGTTGGGGTGTTGAAGCCATGACTGTGGTTTCAATTTCTGGACTTCATTTCACATTGCCCCAAGTCAACTCAGCTGGCAAAAATGAGTAATCATGTGATGGACTAGTGTCCCATCCAGGGAGGAATATATACGCCAGAGAAACCAGGAAATTATCCTTATGCTCCTTACGGAGTGATGTGGATCAACCAAGCTGTCTTATAGCATACAGGTAGTCAGTCAAACGGTGAGGTATGAATTAAGGATCTTTATCCCCAGTTATATATCATGTTTCTGCCTAGCTGATGACCAACAAGAAAGATTTTATGTCAGTGGTTCTCAACTAGGGTCCGTATGACCCTTGTGGGGGAACCATGCAAGATTTTCTTGAAGAATTTATCTAATTTAAACCAGTTATACACAATACACAAAATATTTTAACAGTTCTTTTAATACAATTCCTAATAATATTTAATTATTAAAAATATATGATTTTTTAACCGTTTAGTATTTAAACTGTCCATATCCTGCCAAAATATTCCACCAGTTTTATTTTTAAACCAACCAGATTCTACCTTTCACATTGACCCTTTAATGCCACTATTATAGAAATAAACAATCACATCATCAAAATCTCAAAGCTATAAGATAATGCAGGATTAATTCAAAACAATGTGTATAAACAAGCATCACATTCGACAGAATAATCTGGATGCTAAAGGGATATCCATCGAATGGCTATGAGGGTCCACCTGTATAAAATAGAAATCAAAGAGGTCCATAGGTAAAAAAAAGGATTGCTGACCCCTACTGTATGTGGCCACTCAGCTTGCAAAAAAATTGAAGCCAGGTTTGTTTCAAATACTACCCTACTATTTTAAAAACCATGAAATAGACAGAGTGAGGAAAGATTAAAAAAAGACAGGTATCATCATCATCATCATCATCATTTAACGTCCGTTTTCCATGTTAGCATGGGTTGGATGATTTCACTGGGGACTGGCATACCAGATGGCTACACCAGACTCCAATCTGATCTGGCAGGGTTTCTACAACTGGATGCCCTTCTTAATGCCAACCACTCCGAGAGTGTAGTGGGTGCTTTTTACGTGCCACCAGCATGAGGGCTAGTCAGGCGGTACTGGCAACGGCCATGCTCAAATGGTGTTTTTTACACGCCACCTGCACAGGAGTCAGTCCAATGTTTTGTTCACATGCCACCGGCACAAGTGCCAGTAAGGCGAAGCTGGAAATGATCGTATGGCAGTGTAATTAAAAAAGTTCCATTCAGAATCACATGGCTTCTGACTTAATTGTACCATGTGATACTCCTGTTTCTCTGCCTCTGTCACATTTTAACATCTCATCACTCCACATAAGCCATCTTCCTCTATACTACACTTACCTCGGTTGAGTGATCTTATTGTATGAGTCACTTAGTTACTTAACTAGTGAAGGCACGTAGCTTAGTGGTTAGGGTATTTGGCTCATGGTCATATGGTCATGAGTTCAATTCCTGGTGACGCATTGTGTCCTTGAGCAAGACACTTTATTTCACATTGCTGCAGTTCGCTCAGCTGGCAAAAACGAGTTGTACCTATATTTCAAAGGGCCAGTCTTGTCACACTATGTGTCATGCTGAATCTCCCTGAGAACTATGTTAAAGGGTACACATATCTGTGGAATACTCGGCCACTTGCATAAAGTCATTGGTGCTGTTGCAACATAGAAAGCAAAGCAGTACACTCTGTAAAGTGGTTGGCATTGGGAAGGACATCCAGTCATTGGAACCGTGCCAAAGACATTGGAGCACAGTGCAGTCCTTAAACCTGTCGGTTCCTGTCAAACCATCCAACCCATATCAACATGGAAAATGGGTGTTAATACCTTTTAACATTCAAACTGGCCATATCCAGCCAAAATAAATATTCTACTTGTTTTATGTTTGAAGTAGCCAGACCTGGCATCTCACACCTATCTTACAATGTCATTCTGAAATAAACAATCAATCATCAAAATCTTGAAGCTATGAGATGATGCATGATTAATTCAAAACAGTGTGAATAAATAGGTTTTACATTTGATAGAATAATCTGATTGCTAAAGGATGAAAGAACAATGATGATGATGATGATGATGACTGCTTAGGCAGTAGTGATATTGTTATGTGTTCCCCTTAATCCTTTTGATACTGACCTTGCCTGAGACAGCCTCTGGTTCTATGATACAGGTTTCTTGTTTTACAGTGATCCAAATTAAGATTGTTCTTCAAAACATCACGTTAATTTAGGTTCTACAACCCACCTTAATAATGAGAAAGTTATTTCACTAAATATATCATTATTTTTTAAAAATCAACTGGAAAAGACGGCAGAATTATAATAACAAAAATGGTCTAGCAGTTCCTTGTTCAAGTTGGTGAAGGTGTGGAATAAAATACCTTACTTGAAAACAAATATGAATTAGCATCAGTAATGGCACCGGCCATATCATACTTTCTTATTGTCCAACCCGCGCAAGAATGAAAAAAGCAGACATAACAACATTGGTTATATTGGTGGTAGTGGTTGCAGTTTGAATGCTATGATATTTTTTTCTTCACACCAGAATGTAGATTTAGTGAATTTGGGGTAGATCCTCCAGTTCCTTTGTATGATGGTACTAACTATAATTTCTTCATGTGTATGCCTTCTCTGAGTGATTAAACTTCAATGATTTAGTTTTCTTTAGATAGTCTAGGTTTTCATGCTTTATTAGGCACAATATTTTAGATCTACTTAGAGATTCTCATATCAATATTTCAGTAAGTAAAGTTACACTGGAAAGATTTGATAGGACCAAAACATGTCTAGAGTTGTCTCCCATATATGCTGAAATTATTTAAAATAATATAAGTGAAAGTCTTTTCGTCACCATACAAATATATCTAATTAAAATTCATTGTTGTTTACATTTGTTGTTAAAGGACATGCATATGTGGACCACACACAGGTTAGACTGGAATGTAAAATTGTTTCAAATCTTTAAGGAGTGGCTGTGTGGTAAGTAGCTTGCTCACCAACCACATGGTTCCAGGTTCAGTCCCACTGCTTGGCACCTTGGGCAAGTGTCTTCTACTATAGCTTCGGGCCGACCAAAGCCTTGTGAGTGGATTTGGTAGACGGAAACTGAAAGAAGCCCGTCGTATATATGTTTGTGTATATGTTTGTGTGTCTATGTTTGTCCTCCCAGCATCGCTTGACAACCGATGGTGGTGTGTATATGTCCCTGTAACTTAGCTGTTTGGCAAAAGAGACCGATAGAATAAGTACAAGGCTTCCAAAGAATAAGTCCTGGGGTCGATTTGCTTGACTAAAGGCAGTGCTCCAGCATGGCCGCAGTCAAATGATTGAAACAAGTAAAAGAGTAAAGAGTAACCATGGATGTGAACTTCGTCTGTAGGAAGCCTGCATTTGGCTCAATATCAATATCAACCCAACCACTGGAATATGCTTCTATGGAACAAACTTTCTTTATAAAGTTTAAATGCGCAAGTGTCTGATATCCAAGTGGCCAAAAGATATCAGCAGAAGGGCACCGAGGAATCATGACCTGGATGTGGCCCAGCCCTCTTAGAAGTTAAGGGGCCAAACACTTGCCTGAGGGGTGAGGGGGTTTCTTCTCTGAAGACCTGCTGTTTGGCTCTGTTGAGAGTTTCTTACCAGTGATACTCTTTACTCTTTTACTTGTTTCAGTCATTTGACTGCGGCCATGCTGGAGCACCACCTTTAGTCGTGAAAATCGACTCCAGGACTTATTCCTTATAAGCCTAGTACTTATTCTATCAGTCTCTTTTTGCTGAACCGCTAAGTTACGGGGACGCAAACACACCAGCATCAGTCGTCAAGCGATGGTAGGGGGACAAACACAGACACACAACTATATACACACACACACACATACATATATATATATATATATATATACATATATATGACAGGCTTCTTTCAGTTTCCGTCTACCAAATCCACTCACAAAGCTTTGGTTGGCCCGAGGCTACAGTAGAAGACACTTGGCTGTGTGGTAAGTAGCTTGCTTACAAACCACATGGTTCCGGGTTCAGTCCCACTGCGTGGCACCTTGGGCAAGTGTCTTCTGCTGTAGCCTCGGAGGTGACCAAGGCCTTGTGAGTGGATTTGGTAGATGGAAACTGAAAGAAGCCCGTCGTATATATGTATATATATATATATGTATAAGTATGTGTGTGTATATGTTTGTCCCCCCAACATTGCTTAACAACCGATGCTAGTGTGTTTACGTCCCCATAACTTAACGGTTTGGCTAAAGAGACCGATAGAATAAGTACTAGGCTGACAAAGAATAAGTCCTGGGGTCGATTTGCTCGACTAAAGGCAGTGCACCAGCATGGCCACAGTCAAATGACTGAAACAAGTAAAAGAGTAAAAAAGAGTAATATAAAAATAATATATATGGGTGCAAGAATGTCTGTGTGGTAAGAAGTTTTCTTCCTAATCACATGATCTTGGGTTCAGTCTCATTGTGTGGCACCTTGAGAAAATGCCTTCTACTATTGTCCTGGGTCAACCAAAGTCTTCTAAGTGGATTTGGTTGAAGGAAACTGAAAGAAGCCTGTTGGGTATGTGTGTGTATTTGTCATCCTTTGACAATAGGTGTCGGTTTGTTTATGTCCCCTTAACATAGCAGTTTGGCAATAAATGCTGATACAATAAGTACCAAGCTTAGGAAAAAAAATATTTACTCAGGTTGATTTGTTTGACTAAAACCCTTGTAAAATGGTGCCCCAGCATGGCCGCAGCCGAATATCTGCATAAAGCAAAAAAAAAAAAATTCCAGAAGATATTCACAATAGAATAGAAAAACGAGAGAGTATTAAAAATGGATTACCAAATATAATTCTAACGAAATATATATAAAAAGAACAAATTATATATCATTGGAATGTTAAAGGGTCATCTGAATCACTCTGTACATGTGTACATATATATACACATACATTTGTACACACACATATATATATATATATATATATATACGCATACATTTATACACATGTTGATATTATTTATGAATGCATTTTAATTCTTAGAAATTGTTGTATATCGTGCCAATTCAACAGTCATCTGAAATACCATTGCAGCACACACCAACTATTCATTTTCTCTCTCTCTCTCTCTCTCTCATTTGCCATTTGCAATAATCGCACCACCACCACCACCACCACCACCACCTATCAGACCACTGCAGTTTTTCCTAATTCCTCTTCTAGCCAATTTTCTGTTGACAAACCTGTGTCTTGAAACCCCGCTCCCCTCCTCCCACCAGCTATTTTCTAACTAATATTTAAACTAGTTATCCTTGACTGAAAGGAACAAATGTGATCACTCTGTGTGTGTGTGTGTGTATGTATATATGTGTGCGTCTGTGTGTGTGACTGGCTGTGTGTGTGACTGACTGTGTGTGTTTGTGTTTGTAAATCTTTATTCCGGTAATTAGTTTTGGCATTTTCTCAAGACTGTCTGGCTTAAGAAGCTGGCTTTAATTTTCTTTTTAAATCTGTCCACTGGAAATTTTGTCTCTAGTGAAGGTAGCGATGGTGTTGTGGTTGCATAGTTCTGAATCAGACTTGATTGTGCAGATTTGTGTTCCATTCATGACCATCCTTTCTTCCTCCTATATATATATATATATATATATATATATATATATATATAAAATAATCAAAGTTAGGAGATAAGTCCATGTAGATATAAAGTAAGTCTCAGAAGAGGACTGGAGAGCATATCATATTTCCAACCATTACTTTTGTCTTAATACATAATGTAGATAGGTCCAGAGAATATAAAACAAAGTTAGCACTGGAAACTGGTGTATTAATTAATTAATGATTTATTTATTCTTATATACCACACAGTGCAGGAGTGGCTGTGTGGTAAGTAGCTTGCCTACCAACCACATGGTTCCGGGTTCAGTCCCACTGTGTGGCATCTTGGGCAAATGTCTTCTATAGCCTCGGGCCAACCAAAGCCTTGTGAGTGGATTTGGTAGACGGAAACTGAAAGAAGCCCGTCGTATATATATGTATATATATATGTGTGTGTCTGTGTTTGTCCCTCCAACATCGCTTGACAACCGATGCTGGTGTGTTTACATCCCTGTAACTTAGCGATTTGGCAAAAGAGACCGATAGAATAAGTAGTAGGCTTACAAAAAATAAGCTCTGGGGTTGATTTGGTCAACTATAAAGGCGGTGCTCCAGCATGGCCGCAGTCAGATGACTGAAACAAGTAAAAGAGTAAAGAGTATATCTATAAAATCCATAAGATATAGATATCAATAAATAAATAAAATATAGAATCCACTATTTTCCGTCAAGGGTTAATATGCCTTAATATTAAACAATTTTCTTTAGTCAATATGCTGTGATTACTTATAAACTTTAAGCTTATAAAATATTATTGTTTATAGAATATATATATATATATATATATATATATATATATATATATATATACACCCACTACACTCTGAGTCACCCACTACACTCTGAGTGGTTGGCGTTAGAAAGGGCATCCAGCTGTAAAAACTCTGCCAAATCAGATTGGAGCCTGGTGTAGCCATCCGGTTTCACCAGTCCTCAGTCAAATCGTCCAACCCATGCTAGCATGGAAAGCGGACGTTAAATGATGATGATGATGATGATGATGTGGCTGTGTGGTAAGAAGCTTGCTTCCCAACCACATGGTTCAGGTTTCAGTCCCACTGTGTGGTGCCTTGGGCTGACCAAAGCCTTGTGAGTGGATTTGATAGACAGTAACTGAAAGAAGCCTGTTGTGTGTGTGTGTGTGTGTGTATATATATATATATATATATATATATATATATATATATATATATATATATATGTATATATATTTGTGTGTTTGTGTCTGTGTTTGTCACCCCACCATCGCTTGACAACCGATGTTGGTGTGTTTACGTCCCCCGTAACTTAGTGGTTTGGCAAAAGAGACCGATAGAATAAGTACCAGGCTTACAAAGAATAAGTCCAGTGGTTGATTTCTTCGACTAAAAGGTGGTGCTCCAGCATGGCCACAGTCAAATGACTGAAACACGTAAAAAAAAAAAAGAATATATATATATATATATGAGAAGTTGAGAATCACATTATGTTCCAACTTGTTCTTTTCTGAGACAGTAGTGTATGATGCAATGAAGGTATTTTTGCTTTGCTGCTATTTCTAACGGGTGGAATGATCATGTAGAGACTCCATTAATGATTGGAGTAATGATGCAGACGTAGTAATCAGTGAATTAATTAATTGATTAATTAATTAATTAATAAAAGAGTTCTCACTGGTTGGGATAGGTAAAGTGGGCTATGACACTTGTCTGAATTAACGAAAAAAAAATATATATATAAAGGGGCAACAGAAAATTCTGTGTGCTCTTTCACATCTGCACCTGGGGTAAGGTGAGATGGGGTGGTGGTGGTGGGAGTGAGGTGGAACTACTCTCTTCACCCCCCCCCACTCCCAACAACCACTTGCTACATCACAGATAGTGGCAGTAGTAGTAGTGCCTCAGATAGTAGTAGTCTGCAGTTGTTGTTTTTGTTTTTGTTTAACCCTAGGTCATCTCTGACTGAGCAGACCTATGATCAGAGACATTCTAGTCATGACCATATTTACATTTTTATTCTTATTTTTAATTTATTTATATTTTTCCAGGCATCGCCATGTCCTGGGTTGCATTAATTTAATGTTGTCCTTTAAGACTGTAGAAAGTGGTTTCAGAGAGATTTGGCTGCTATTTCTAACAGTGGAACATCCATGTAGAAGCTCCCTTTGTGGGTTTACCTTGATATTAGTTTAATTTCACATTAGTGTCTTTGGCATGTATGTATGTATGTATGTATGTATGTATGTATGTATGTATGTATGTGTGTGTTTTTTTTTGGGGGTGGGGTGGCATACATGCTGTAATCTTTTTTGTGAAAGATTTTACATTATATGTCTTAATGTGCGTGCGTGTGTGTGTGTGTTTTGTCTGTTTTAAGTTGAATATTTAACTTGCAATTTTAGTTTCACAGTGGCAATTTTCAGCTTTATTCTAAAGATTGTAGCAATGTGAATCTCAAGTCACGGGATGCATATTTATTTCAAATAGACTTCGTTCTCTACCACAATCATTGAGTACACCGCTTTTTAATTTACTTGGCATACATCAATATTTGGACTATATACATAATGTACAACATGCAGATGTATTAATCATCATCATCATCATTTAACGTCCGCCTTCCATGCTAGCATGGGTTGGACGATTTGACTGAGGACTGGCGAACAAGATGGCTGCACCAGGCTCCAATCTGATTTGGCAGAGTTTCTACAGCTGGATGCCCTTCCTAACGCCAACCACTCAGAGAGTGTAGTGTGTGCTTTTATGTGCCACCGGCATGAATGCCAGTCAGGCAGTACTGACAACGGCCACGCTCGAAATGGTGTATTTTACGTGCCACCTGCACAAGAGCCAGTCCAGGGGCACTGGCAACGACCTCGCTCGAATGTTTTTTTTTCATGTGCCACTAGCACAAGTGCCAGTAAGGCAACGCTGGTAATGATCACACTCAAATGGTGCTATTTATGTGCCACTGGCACAGAAGCCAGACAGCTGCTCTGGCAATGATCACGCTCGTGTGTATGTATACTATATATATGTGTATGTATGTCTATTATGTGTATACATATATACAGCGTGTCCACAAAGTCTGGGTACGCTGAGTAAATAAAATCATAACATAAACAATTAAATATAAGAAATGATGTACTATTAAAGCCTATTATCTTCCATGCTCCTCTTATATTATTCATGTGTTAATCTTATGCATAGAGGAGTTCTACATGTGTATCCAACCCTGGAAAATATTCCACTGTAGAATGACATGTGGTAACCAAATAATGTCATAAGAGCTCTTGAATGCATGTTACAAGGTTTTTAACCGAATTATAATAAACACACATATATATTATATGTGTGTATACATATATATATTACCTATATGTGTGTGTAAATTTATAATTCTTTAACAAGAATAGTGTTGACTGACTTTGAAATCTATTTCATTATATACATTTTATATGAGAGGGTCTCTCAAGGGAAATACCATAGTATTCATTGTTCTAATAAAACATTCCCATTCAGTAGGATATAAAGAATGCCTTTCTGCATTTATACTGCTTCCATTGCTGAAGTATATTATCGTTGTTATTATTATTATTATTAAGCCGATGAGCTGGCAGAATTAGTTGCACGTTGGGCAAAATGCTTAGCAGTATTTAGCCTGTCACTACATTCTGAGTTCAAATTCTGTGGAGGTCAACTTTGGCTTTCATCCTTTGGGGATCAATTAAATAAGTACCAGTTATGCACTGAAATTGATGTAATCGACTTAATTCCTTTCCCCAAGCTACCCTTGTGGCAAAAATTTGAGATCATCATCATCATCATCATCATCATCATCATCATCATCTGTTTTAAAGCCTTCGTATCATTGTTTTGTCATTTCATATTGTTTTTATGTAAGCCCTCATGGACAATGAAAGAATTATTATCATTATTATTAAGGTATCAAACTGGCAGAAACCATTAGCAAAATGATTAACAGCGTTTCATCTGTTCTTGCATTCTGATTTTGAATTCCACTAAGGTAGACGGGCTCTGAAAGGGGTCTCGGGGAGTAGCGTCCCTGCTTTCCTGAGCTAGTTTTCCACCACATTTATTAAAAATTGTGGTAGAGGCCTTGGTTTCGGGGACCACTCACATCTAGAAATTGAGGTTGGGGGTAAGCAAGGGCATGCTCCCCGTAGAAAATCCAGCTCCAAAAAAACCTCATGATAGCAAAGGAGATTGGGCACTAGCCAGCCAGTCCAAAGATTGGGGTGGGTTGCACCAGCCTACCTTGGTTGCTATGGCATTGAGGTAGATCCAGCCACCCCAGTTAAGGGGGGCAAAACCCGGATTTAAAACACTGGATAATGATGATAAGGCCAACTTTGCATCTCATCCTTTTGGGGTTGATGACATTACCAGCCAAGCATTGGTGGTAGGGGGGAGGGTTAATGTAATCTATTGCCCCCCCCCCCCCAATTTCAGGCCTTGTGTCTATCTATAATAGAAAGGATTATTATTATTATTATTATTATTATTATTAAGAGTAATGTTAGTAGTTACTTGGAAGTTTATTACATATGTTGTATAATAAACTGTATGTATGTATACACACACACACAAACACACATATCTATATTTATATATATTTGTTATTCTTTGACAAGAATTGTGTTGACAGTGACTTCAAAGTTTCAGCCTGCTTAGCCTTCATCAGACTGAATGCTAAGCAGTTCAGAATTTTCGAAGTCACTGTCAACATTATTTTTGTTAAACCATAATGAATATGTACTCTACCATTTGTATTGAGTAATCTTCAGTTTAACGTAATATTGTTCTTATTATAACATAAAAACAAACATATTTACATTTATATATAGTGATAAGGAGAGAGAGAGAGAAAGAGAAACATTCTTGAATTTACAAACAAACAAAAAAAAAAAAGGGATCCAAGCCAAATTTATTGAGCTTTTTATTATGTGTACTGAAGTCATTCTCTATTACTACTCAATCTTGTATAGTAGCAATATACACACATATAACCAAACGCACACACATACATGCATGTATGCAGACACAGGCACACACACACACACACATACATATTTGTGTTTGTGTGTCCGTGCGCATGTGTTATGATGATGAAGAATGACACATCTCTCGTTACCTATAAATTATTCCTCCTATTCTCTCCTCTACATACTACTCCCACTCCGTTTCCCCTCCCCCACAGTCGTTCCCTTCCCTTTCATCTCTCTCTGCCTTATTCAGGAATTCCATTCATGAGACATAGCGTTATTTATATATCTGCCAAGATGATACACAGATATATGTTGGATCATTCTTCTAACCATCTTCCTCTCATTGGCTTCAATCACTCTTTTCTATATCTTATTGATTTTGATGTATATTTGTTTTTTTTGTTTTTTTTTTTTTATCTGATTTTATTTTAAGAATAATACAAGAAGAAACTTCTACTTTGGCCTGACGGTGCCATGTGAATGGAATTTTGTTATTTCCATGGTTTTGATTTTAATTATGTTAGCATCATTGTATTGCCAAAAACAATTTTTTTAATTTTTGTTTAAGGGTTTTTATTTTTCTGTCTAGAGGAAGGAACTGCACTCCATGGCATTAGCAGGCAGTTAGAAATTGGTGAAATTCATTCAGTCAACCCTTTAGCATTTAAATCAAATATTCTGCTTGTTTTATATTCAAACTGGCCAGATCCAGCCTTTCGCGCCTACTCTACAATGTCATTCTAAAAACATGATGTGACATACTAAACCAGTGAAAAAAAAATCAAAAGAATTCTATTGGCCATATCATCTTATTTGGCCAAACCTCTCCTTCAAACATTGATGTAAAATTTCCTACCTTAATTTCCTTAATTAATCATCGTTTAACGTCTGCACTCCATGCTGGTATGGGTTGGACAGTTTGACATGGAACTCGTTAGCAGGGAGCTCCCCAAGTCACAGCTGTCTGATTCGGCATGGTTTTCTATGGCTGGATGCCCTTCCTAATGCCAACCACTTAGCAGAGTGTATTGGGTGCTTTTTATGTGACACCATTATGGGTGTGTTTATGCAGCGCCAGCAAGTGTGCATTAACACGGCACCAGCATGGGTGCTTTTCAAGTGGCGCCAACACCTTGAAAGGTCAAACCTGTATGTGTGGAAGATAGCATTTTTACTTAGCTTGACATGTCTTATCAAATAAAAAAAATCTCCACATCTCCCTTGTCCCTTGTCATTTTCTCAGTCAGGCCCAGCATATGAAGATCCGTTCTCACTACTTTGTCCCACGTTTTCCTGGGTTTACCCCTTCCACATTTAGAGCTCAGCACTTCTTTATGCAGCTGTCCTCAAGGTGGGGACTTGGCAGAATCGTTATCAGGTTGGACAAAAACACTTAGTGACATTTCGTCCATCTTGGACATGAGTTCAAATTCTGCTGAGGTCAACTTTGCCTTTCATCTTTTTTTTTTTTTGTTGGGGGGATCGATAAATTAAGTACCAGTGATACACTCGGATTGATGTAATCGACTTACCACCTTGTTCATACTTGTTGGCCTAATGCCAAAATTTGAAACCAATATTTGTTTCTTGTTTTAAAGGATCCCCCCTCCTCCTCCTCCTCCTCTTCTTCCTCCTCCACTTCTTCCTCCTCTTCCTCCTCCTCCTCCTCTTCTTCCTCCTCCTCCTCTTCTTCCTCTTCTTCCTCCTCTTCCTCACCTTCCTCCTCCTCTTCCTCCTCTTCCGCCTCCTCCTCCCTCATGTTTACATGATTCAGGCAGTTTATCAGCAGATTTTTTACAATTAGATGCTCTTCATGTCACCAACCCCTACCTTTTTTCATGCAATGTAATATCTCACCCACTTATTATGGGTAGACTGGAAACAAACAACCGCCCTTGTTTGATGCTGCTGCTCATTTACAATTATCCTGTAATGTCTAAACAAGAATACACACACACACACACACAAACACACACACACACACACACACACACACACACACACACACGCACACTGTCTAAGTACCAATCTTGAGAAATTGGGCTTCTTAAAACCAGAAAGGTGAAAGCTGATTTGGAGACTACAGATCCAAACCATCAGTGGAACTGTAAAAATCTGTAAAACTTTTCTGAAGTTTATCATTTAAGTATATATGCGCATGTCTATACATGCAACTATCATATACAAAACATATAAATATGCACATGCACTGACTGCACACATACATACATACATGCAAAAATACCCTGTTGATGTTGGTGAAATTTCAATGAAGGAGCCTTGGATCTAAGTTAGAAACCAGCTCTTTCTTTATTGGCAAGAGATCTTGAAATAGTATTGAATAATGACACCAGCATGGGTGTATATGTACATACGTGTATACATCATCATCATCATATGCATACATATATATGTATGTATACACACACACACACACACACACACACACACACACATATAATGTGTTTCTTTCAGTATCCATTCTCAGGGCTATAACAGAAGACACTTGGCCACGGTGTCATATACTGGGACTGAACTCAAGGCCCCATAGTTGGGAAGCAAGCTACTTAAACACACAGCCACCCCTTCACCTATAAGGATTAGTCTCATCAAACTGTCAATCACATTATTAAGGCTTCTTCTGTTTCTGAGTCCTAGCAAATTTTTAGCATATTTCCTCTTTTGAATTACGTTATTCTTTCCTTTAATTGATTACATGTCAATTAATTCCGCTTCTTGATTACAAGTACGTGATTGACACAGTCTAATTAGTGTTGGTTATCTGAAATATACATATAGGTGCAGGAGTTGCTGTGTGGTAAGTAGCTTGCTTCCCAACCACATGGTTCTGGGTTCAGTCCCACTGCATGGCACTTTGGGTTGACCAGAGCCTTGTGACTGGATTTTGGTAGACAGTAACTGAAAGAAGCTTGTCATATGTGTGTGTGTTTGTCTCACATCTCCACCACTTGATAACCGGTGTTGGTATGTTTATGTCCTTGTAACTTAATGGTTCAGCAAAAAAGAATAAGTACCACGCATTACAAAAAAAAAAATAATAACAAGTACTGGGATCAATAAGCTTGGTTAAAATTCTTCAAGGTGGTGCCCCAGCATGGTCGCAGTCTCATGATTAAACAAGTAAGAGATAAAAGATAAATTGTAAGCTGAAATCTAGGTGCTTTATGACAACTGTACCTTGCAAATCTTAGTTCAGATTCCACCTGGAATGGCATTGCTATCTACCTCCTGGGGTACATAGCAATGCTGGATGTCAAGAAAACAAGCATGAAGAATGGGTATGGAATTTTTTTGTAAAGAGGGCACAGGAGTGGCTGTGTGGTAAGTAGCTTGCTTACCAACCACATGGTTCTGGGTTCATTCCCATTGCGCGGCACCTTAGGCAAGTGTCTTCTATTATAGCCTCGGACCAACCAAAGTCATGTGAGTGGATTTGGTAGACAGAAACTGAAAGAAGCCTGTTGTATGTATATATATATATATATATATATATATATATATATATATATATATATATATATATGTATGTATGTATGTGCGTGTATATGTTTGTGTGTCTGTGTTTGACCCCCCAACATCACTTGACAACCAATGCTGGTGTGTTTACGTCCCCGTAACTTAGTGGTTTGGCAAAAGAGACCAATAGAATAAGTACTAGGCTTACAAAGAATAAATCCTGGGGTCAATTTGCTTGACTAAAGGCAGTGCTCCAGCATGGCCGCAGTCAAATGACTGAAACAAGTAAAAAGAGTAATACGGTTGTGTGGTTAAGAAGCTTGCTTCCCAACCATGTGGTCTTGGGTTCAGTCCCACTGCATGGAACCTTGGGTGAGTGTCTTCTATAGCCCAGGCTAACCAAATCTTTGTGAGTGGATTTGGTAGATGGAAACTGGAAGAAGCCTGTTGTATACAATACAAACAGTATAAACAGAAAAATACACATTTACTCATATACATATATACATATAAACCTCTATACATATAAAACATATATCTATATATACACATACACGTGTGTTTGTGTGTGTGTATGTGTGTGCATGTGGATACATATACAGATGTTTGTGTATGTATATATCTATGAGTGTATCTTTGTGTTTGTATTGTTTCCCACCACCACTTGACAACCAGCGTTGGTTTGTTTACATCCCCCATAGCTTAGCGCTTCAGCAAAAAGGGAACCGATAGAATAAGAACCAGGCTTGAGGAAAAAAAAAAGTACTGGAGGGAAGGGGGGTGATGGCAATCAATCCATTCGACTGAAACCCTTCAAAGCAGTGCTCCAGCATGGACACAATCAAATGACCGACCGAATCAAGCAAAAGGCAAAATCTAAATGACCTATGACTATTATCACGAGTAAAGAATTTCGGAGTGATGTTACTGAAGAATTGGTCTTACGGTCTAGGCGAGGCAAAGTGGGAGTGATGGAGGTGAGGGTTCGAAACCCCCCCCCCACTTTTTTTCCTATTATGTAGGACCCCCCCCCCCCCGCCGCCGTTGACTGTTTGCTAGGATTGCAGGTATGAGGGTGTACAAACGAAGTATATTCGTTACAACCAGGAAATGAAAATCCCTGGCAGTGCAGCATCAGCAGTAATGACTCACCATGAGTCTATTATCACCATGGGTATATATATTCAATTCATTGCTGCCGCCGTGATTGCCGTCATCGTTGTCGTCATCATTTCTGGATACCACATTTATTGCTCCACTCCACTTCCACCTCCAACGGCAGCAGCAGCAGTGTTGCCACTGCCAACAACACCACCACCACCACCACCATTAGTATCACCACCATGTACAGCATCAAGCACCACCACCATTGTCAGCACCCACCACCACCACCACCATCATTACCAGCAGTAGCACCACCACCACCACCACCACCACTACTACTACTACTACTACTAAAACTGACCCTTTGCTTTTTCTGTGCCCTCCTACTTAACATCACAATTGTGATCCTGATGATGATGATCATTGTGATCATCATCATCATCATCATTATCATCAAGGCAGCGAGCTGGCAGAATCGTTAGCACGACGGGCGAAATGCTTAGCGGTATTTCGTCTGCCGCTATGTTCTGAGTTCAAATTCCGCCGGGGTCGACTTTGCCTTCCATCCTATCAGGGTCGATTAAATAAGTACCAGTTATGCACTGGGGTCAATGTACTCCCTACTTACTCCCTTCCCCCAAATTTGAGGCCTTGTGCTTCCAGTAGAGAGGATTATCATCATTATCATCTTTCCTTTTTATTGCCCACAAGGGGCTAAACATAGAGGGGACAAACAAGGACAGACAAAGAAAGAAGGTCATCATCATTATCATCATCATTTGTTTGGTTTTCCTTCTGATTTCCTACAGGATATTATTATTATTATTATTATTATTATTATTATTATTATTATTATTATTATTATTATTATCCCCCCCCCCACTCCAATTTCTTACTTACCTGCTTCGCTGTGATAATTGTTTGAAATAGAAATTAACGATAATGATGTTAATTGAGAAAGAAGAACAAAACAAAGGAAGAAAAGAAATGTCCAGAGAAACCCTACCTCCAAGCACAAAGCCACGTGCAAAAATTATTTATCAACTGGAAGCAATATTTATTTCTTTATTGCCCACATAGAGGGGACAAACAAGGACAGACAAAGGAATTAAGTTGATTACATCGAACCCAGCGCGTAACTGGTACTTAATTTATCAACCCCAAAAGGATTTATATATATCTGTGTGCATATGTATAAATGTATATATATGTGCATGTGTGCGTGTATTTATATATATATATGAATATATATATATATATATATATATATATATATATATATATATATATATATATTGGAGTGGTTGGCATTAGGAAGGGCATCCAGCTGTAGAAACTCTGCCAAATCAGATTGGAGCCTGGTGCAGCCTTCTAGCTTGCCAGTCCTCTGTCAAATCGTCCAACCCATGCTAGCATGGAAAGCGGACGTTAACCGATGATGATGATGATGATGTGCGTGTGTGTGTGTGTATGTGTGTGTCTGTGTGTGTATATATATATATATATATATGTATGTATGTATGCATTCATGCTCTATTCTTTTTGGGCTGGCCTAGAAATGGTATTTAGCAAAAAACAAAATTGAATTTCTGTTGTAGATATTTAATTCTTAGTGCAATTGTTAATGTTGTTGCTGTTGTTATTGTAGCAGCAGTAATAGTAGTAGTAGTAGTAGTAGTAGTAGTAGTAGTAGTAGTAGTAGTAGTGGTGGTGGTGGTGGTGGTGGTGGTAGTAGTAGTAGTTGCTGCTGTTTGTAAAATATTTCTACTGTTATGTTGAAATGTTGCAGTTCTTGTAGCTGTTTCTTCTGAAGTTGTCGCTGATATTTCTACAGCTGCAGCAATTGCATCGGTTATGTTGTTGTTGTTGCTAAAGCTGTTTAGTTTTATTTTTTTATTTTTTGTTATTGTATTCTCCCCCCACCACCCACTACAACCACCACCTTCCCCTCTAATGGCAGAATATATATATATATATATATATATATATTTTCGTATAGTAATTTGTTTATTTATTTCTTGGTGAGGTGAATCTTCAGACAGGTTAATTCCAGGTTCTGAAAATAAGGGACACTTTTAAGTCAATAGCATAAAAGAGAGAGTGGGTCACATGGAGGTACCTTCAGCAGTGGTAGAAGTAAATAGAAGATATTGAAATTGTGTGTGTGTGTGTGTGTTGGAAATTGGAGGGTGGAAAAAAATATCTAGAGATATTCTTTCATTCTTATATTTCTTTATTTGTTTCAGTCATTTGACTGTGACCATGCTGGAGCACCGCCTTTTGTTGAACAAATTGACTCCAGGACTTATTTTTTATAAGCTTAGTTTCTACTGGTTTCTTTTTGCCAAATCGCTAAGTTACAGGGACATAAACACACCACCATCGGTTGTCAAGCGATGCTTGGGGTGTGGAGACACACACACACACACACACACACACACACACACACACACATACACACACACACATGACGGGCTTCTTTCAGTTTCCGTCTACCAAATCCACTCATAAAGCTTTGGTTGACCCAAGGCTATAGAAGACATTTGCTCGGGGCTGAACTCAGAACCGTGTGGTTGGTAAGCAAGCTACTTACCACACAGCCACTCCTGTACCCAGTGTTTTTTTTTTTTGAGGGGGTGGGGTGGATAATGTTATTTAAATGATATTGACTGGTTGAATTTGCAAAGTTGAGGTTATTGAATTTAAGAAAAAAATAAAATCATCATTATTATCATCATCATCATCACCACCACCACCACCATCATCATCATACCACTGCTATTATTACAATCATCGTTATCATACTATAGTGGTTAATTAGTACCGTCTGTTCAGTTTAATATGTCCTAATTTAAAAATTTTTTTCTTAGTAATATCATCATCATCATCATCATCATCACTACTACCACCACCATCATCATCATCATCACCACCACCATCACCACTATTATCATCATCATCATCACCATCATCATCTGTCCACTTTCCCATGCTTGCATGGATTGGACAAATTTTTCATGTGCCATTTTGTGTGTGTGTGAATTGTTATAGATATGTTATGCGTTATTATTTGATGGGTTTTTTTTTTGTATTTTCTCTTAATTACAATGGTTGTATTCCCTTCCGTAAGTAAAGCACCGAACCGATTTCACAGTACAGTAGAGTGCTACAATGTCAGTGGTGTCTGTAAATATTTAGAGAAGTATAGCATAAGGAAGGAACCTGTACATGGCTACTTGGCCTTCCAGAAATGGCAGCCAAACGTCCCCCAAATCTTATCCTACTGTCATACTTAAGAAGAGCAAACATTGGCTATAGTAGCCCTGGATAAGTTTGAAAAGATGAGATTGTGCCAACTTAAATGTTTTTGATTGCAAATCTGTTCAACCAGGTCTAGCCTAGGGTTAAACAACAGCCAAGCTGACATTTACAGATTAATGATAACTTGCAGGACCTGTGAAAATTCCACAGCCTAAGTCAGCACATTTGGGAGCATTATGTTAGTATATTAAACATAAGCAAGGAGTTTTAAAAAATTCATTTGATATCCTACCATTTAATAAGGTATTGCATATTTACATCCTTGTAATATGTTTGGCAGATATGACGTGCTTTATATCTTAAGGAAATAAAAAGATGAATTAAAGATAAAACTTATATATATAAGGCACAAGAGTGGCTGTGTAGTAAGTAGCTTGCTTACCAACCACATGGTTCAGGTTCAGTCCCACTGCGTGGCACCTTGGGCAAGTGTCTTCTATTATAACCTCGAGCCAACCAAAGCCTTGTGAGTGGATTTGGTAGACGGAAACTGAAAGAAGCCTATCATATATATATATATATATATATATATATATATATATATGTGATGTGTGTGTCTGTGTTTGTCCCCCTAGCATTGCTTGACAACCGATGCTGGTGTGTTTATGTCCCCGTCACTTAGTAGTTTGGCAAAAAGAGACCGATAGAATAAGTACTAGACTTACAAAGAATAAGTCCCAGGGTCGATTTGCTCGACTAAAGGCAGTGCTCCAGCATGGCCGCAGTCAAATGACTGAAACAAGTAAAAGAGTGTATTGATTAAATATTTATTATTTACAATTTTGTTAGATGTCTGTCCCTGTGCTTTATTCATCGTCAGAGAGTAGGGCAGCCTTACAGGGAACTGAACTCGTTCTGAATCAAAATGAAGGATGGAGTCATTTGGAACCAGCTTCAGGCTAGCTCTTAGGAAGTGCATTCCTTCTTGTGCACCTGTTTATCAAAGTGGCTTCAATGCAATTATTGTGAAGACTGACACATCCTACATGTATAATGTATAATGGCTGTGATTAAGATTATTATCAATATTATTATCATCATTATTGTCATCCTTGTCGTTATTGCTATCGCCATCATGTTTGCCATTATCATTATCATCATCATCTTTGTTTTAACATCAATGTTTTTGTTTTTTTTTTGGTGTCACCTATTTCTAGCCAACATTCTTAATGTTTTTTTTTTTTTGGTAGTTTGGCCAAAGATAAAAGAAAAGAAGGAGAAAAAAAAAAAGAAAAGAAGCCAGATTTGATATGAATGAAGTGTTAGTCATGTTATTTATCATCAACTAGCTAATCTGCTTGTTGCAGCATACAACAGGCCTGCTTCAATGGAATATATATATAAAGCTTTGTGTAGCTACTGTGATGGCAGACTTATTTCTGTGTTTGTGTGTCATTTTTAGATAGAGAAGAAGCTTTTCCACAATCTAATTAGTTGATCGATATTGGTGACAGTATATTATATTGCAAATTCTGCTTAGAAAATTATACTCTTTTCCC
>NC_142944.1:17766452-17768952 GCF_046866305.1 Octopus bimaculoides | reverse complement strand
TGGTGTTGGTGGTGGGGTGGTGGTGGCGAACCATTTAGGGCCTGTTTGAAACTGTTGTTATAACATTTTTTCCGTCCCTGCTCCCATTCCAAAGACAGTAGCGAGTGAGTTGAGTGAGGTTTTGGCTGCTGTTTCTTACACGTAAAGCAGCATATATATATATATATATATATATATATATATAAAGACGCATCGTTGTTGTTGTTGGTGTTGTAGTTCTTATCAGGCATGTTGTGTAACCCAAAGCCAGCTCTTATCAAGCAAACGCAGACTTACATATTAAAATACCAACCATGACCATCACATTGTGTTTTTATTCCCAAACACCGCCCACCATCGCCACCACCATCACTACCACCATTATGTGCAAGGAACCCAGAACCATTATTATCCGGTGCTTACTCATTTATCTTTAACCTTTAATCCTTTTACTTGTTTCAGTCATTTGACTGTGGCCATGCTGGGGCATTGCTTCCAAGAATTTTAGTCAGACGAATTGACCCCCCACCCCCTCAGGACTTCTTTTTTTTTTTCCAGATCTGGTAATTATTCTATCAGACTCTTGCTGAACTGCTTAGTTACAGGGATGTAAACACACCAACACCAGTTGTCAATCAGTGGTGGGAGAGACAAACTTACACACACACCCACACACAACAGGATTCTTTCAGTTTTTGTCTACCAAAATCCACTCACAAGGCTTTGGTCGGCCCGAGGCTATAGTAGAAGACACTTGCCCAAGGTGCCAAGCAATAGGACTGGAACCAGAACCATGCAACTGGGAAGCAAGCTTCTTACCACATAGCCAAGTTTATTTATTTTATTTTACTTCAATTTTTTTTTTAAGACTTATTTTATTTTACTTTATTTTTTAAGGCGATTTGAGGGAGATATTGGTTGTTATATATGGTAAGCCAAGTGACCACATTGGAGTCAATGAAAGAGGCAAACTCCTTCATTTTCTCAAATTTGGCTGTGGTGGTGGTGGTGGTAGTAGTAGTAGTAGTAGCAGAGGCCATGGTGCTAGTTCTTATTGCTGCTGCTGCTGCTACTGTTGTTGCACCACCAAGCTGCTTCACAATAATATTCAGTGAGAGGCAATGTCAACTGTTTATGCATCCTGCTTTAGAATAGCAAGCATACCCAAATGAGTCACTGCAATATTCAGCCTATTCCGATTGTCCTGATTCCATCTAAGAACTTGCTCTGGTGATGGATGATTCATCACCGCCGATGATTCTCAGAATAACCCTTCCAGACAGATTTCATGCCTTCCACTCCCTGTCTTCTTTCGTACCCAACACTCTCCACCCCCATGTATGTATGTATGTGAGTGCTTGCATTTGTGTGTGTGTGTGTGTGTGTATAGTGGTGGTGGGAGAGGGAGGGAAGGAAGGGTGCATGTCCTTCCATACACCTATATTGATTAAATGCCTTGTGTTTATGTATATACATATATATATTTATGCTTCTAGATGAATGATATGAAAGTTCATATAATATTTTATATATTTATATGTGGATATATATATATATATATATATATATATTAATATATATATATATATATAGTAATATAGTAATGTATAGTAATATATAGCAATATATATTATATAGTAATATATATGTGAAAAGTTTGAATTATATTTCATCCTTTTAATTTGGAGGGTTCCGAAAAAGCGATTTCTAATAAAAATTCTTCATATTTTGCTGGTAGCTTACTGGTGTAAGTTTGCGAATATGAAAATAATACTTGTATATGGTGTGTTATGTGAATTTATGGAAAGGTATCCTATAGAACTCAACAAATTTGTTAAAAATGGAGAAGAGATGTTGAAATTTGAAGGAGATTCTAATACATGCAATATATATGTATATGACTGTGTGTATACGTATGAGTGTATATATATATATATATATATATATATATATATATAATGTATATATCTATATATATTTATGTGTATATCTATATATTTATGTGTATATATGTACATATGTTTGTGTATGTATATATGTATGTATATTTGTGTATGTATATATATATATATACACACATATGTATTTATGTGTGTGTGTGTGTGTGTATATATATATATATATATATATATACAGTTCTATATGTGCACACACACACACACACACATGCACAGCTCCAATCACAGAAGATGGAAACTGAAAGAAGGCCACTATATATATATATATATCATCATCATCATCGTTTAACATCCATATTCCATACATGTATGGGTAGGACAATATGTCAGGAGCTGGCCAGGTAGAAAAACTACCCTAGGCTACTGTGTCTGTTTTGGCAGGGATTTTACGACTGGATGCCCTTCCTAACACCAACCATAATTAGAACAATTATAACTAGCATTACTACTACTACTAACACCCACCCTCTCTACTAACTCTACCACTAATATTTCCACTACTACACTGCCACAACCAAAATAGCCATTGCTTCTACTACTACTACTACTACTGCCATTGCCAC
>NC_142944.1:17758952-17761452 GCF_046866305.1 Octopus bimaculoides | reverse complement strand
AACCACCACAACTAGAACCAACACTACAACCACCACAACCATCACAACTACCACCACCACCACCACCACCACCACTACCTCTGCTGCCACCGCTACCATCAGCACCACTATTACCACAACCACCACAACTAGAACCAACACTACAACCACCACAACCATCACAACTATCACCACCACCACCACCACCACCACCACTACCTCTGCTGCCACTGCTGCCATCAGCACCACATGACCACCAAAAGAAAGAGCATATGCATGGTTGTTCAGCATGCTAGAAATAGCAACCAATTCCTCTCTCTAAAATCACTCATTGCAACCTCTTGCAGGACACATAAGATAATGAAGCCCTGGGCACCTAAAACAGACAGGATGGTCATGGCCGATCATAGGTCTGATCACAAGTCTTGTCAACTTGATGAGGGTTTGAGTTTTAGTGGAACTAAACTACTACTACTACTACTACTACTACTACTACTTACTACTACTACTTCTTCTTCTTCACTATTTTTCTTCTTTTTCATCTTTTTCTCTTTTTTAATCTTCCTCTTCATTTTTTAATCTTCCTCTTCATTTTGTAATCTTCCTCTTCATTTCCTCTTCATTCTTCTTCTTCTCATTATTATTATTATTATTAATATGTTAGTGCGCAGTTACCAACGTACACCTGGATCAGGTCAGATTGGTGCAGGTCCTGCATGCTGATCCAGAGTGTTCTGCTATTAAATCTTTCACTGGCTACTCGCTTGTTACCATATTATGGTTCTGCTAAGGCAACAGTAGTCGCAGGAACTCTTGCAACTGTCTGCTGAATTGTGCAGTCTATTAAAAGATGTTTAAACTATATAATGGTATACATACATACATTCTCTGTCTGTCTGTCTGTCTCTCTCTCTCTCTATCTATCTATCTATCTACCTTGATATCATATTATATATATATATATATAAATAATTTTATATATATATATATATATATATATATATATATATAATTATATATATAAATGTGTGTGTATATATGCGTGTGTGTGTGTGAGTGTTTACATATATGTGTATATGTGTGTATATTTATATATATTTACATATATAAGTACATTCACTTATCATCAGCAGCATCATCATAACGTTCAGTTTCCCATGCTTGCATGGGTCAGGGGAGTTTGTTGAGGTGTATTTTCAACGGCGGATGCTATTTGCACTGCCAACCGTCACCTGTTTCCAAACAAGGTTATTGTTTCCCTGCTATGGCCACCCTTAGTTTTCCTGAAAGACAAGGAAATGAAATGAACGACGTCATTACCCGGTATGACAGTGATTAGAACAACCATCATGTGACATTAAGAGAATACACACACACACACACACACACACACACGTACATGCATTATATATATTTTACTTGTTTTAGTCATCGAACTGTGGCCATGCTAGAGCACCACTGAAAAGTTTGGGTCAAATGAATTGAATTGAATTTCTTTTTTTTGTTTAAGCCTAGTTTTTATTCTATTGGTTATTCCTGCCAAATCGCTAAGATATTGGGATGTAAACAAACCAATACCAGTGGTCAATTTTTGATGGAGACAAACACAGATATACAGATACATACATACATACATACATACATATATATATATTAGGTCATCAAGTATGAAATTTGTAGAAAAGAAAAAAAAATTTGCTAATGTTTAATAAATACAAGGAATAGTTTTATTCATCAAAGTATGCACCCAAATTGCCTGTAAAATTTTGGAAGGCCTATTTTACAGCATCATCATCATCATCATCATCATCATCATCATCATCATCATCATCATCATCATCATCATCATCATTGTTTAACGTCTGCTTTCCATGCTAGCATGGGTTGGACGATTTGACTGAGGACTGGCAAGCCAGAAGGCTGCACCAGGCTCCAATCTGATCTGGCAGAGTTTCTACAGCTGGTTGCCCTTCCTAACGCCAACCACTCCAAGAGTGTAGTGGATGCTTAAATTTTTTTCCTATCAAGAAGTT
Source organism: Octopus bimaculoides (assembly GCF_046866305.1). Lineage (NCBI taxonomy): Eukaryota > Metazoa > Mollusca > Cephalopoda > Octopoda > Octopodidae > Octopus > Octopus bimaculoides. The sequence goes on along the minus strand of NC_142944.1, from coordinate 17,759,440 downwards.
ATCCAAATTCTGGAAGAATTGGTAGTCGGTGGGGGTAAGATCAGTTGAGTATGGTACATGATGGAGAACTTCCAACTCCAACTCCTGTAGTTTCGCCAATGCCATTTTTGCGATGTGTGGTCTGGAGTTGTCTTGCAATAAGATAGGAGTGGATCTGTTGACTAATCTAGGCTGTTTTTAGTAAGTTTCTGCATCATTTGGTCCAGTTGGTTGCAGTATACTTTGGCCGTGATTGATGAGCCAGGTTTAATGAAATCGTAATGGATCAAACCTGTGCCAGACCACCAAACACACACCATCAGCTTCTTTTGATGAATTTTGCTTTTTGGACTGTGTTTTGGTGTCTCGTCTTTGTCCAACCATTGTGCTGAACATTTATGGTTCTTGTATTGGATCCATTTCTTATCAAATGTTACAATTCGATTCAAAAATGATTCATTTTTGTGACAAGAAAGTAGCATAATGCAGGCTTCCAAACATTGCTGTTT
>NC_142944.1:17738952-17753952 GCF_046866305.1 Octopus bimaculoides | reverse complement strand
CCGACCAAAGCCTTGTGAGTGGATTTGGTAGACGGAAACTGAAAGAAGCCCATCGTATATGTGTATATATATATATATATACATATACATATATGTGTGTGTTTGTCCTCCCTAGCATTGCTTGACAACCGGTGCTGGTGTGTTTATGTCTCCGTCACTTAGCTGTTCTGCAAAAGAGACCCATAGAATAAGTACTAGGCTTCCAAAGAATAAGTCCTGGGGTCGATTAGCTCAACTAAAAGGCGGTGCTCCAGCATGGCCGCAGTCAAATGACTGAAACGAGTAAAGAGAGAGTACAAAAGTGATCACATCATGGGAAAATCTCACATTGTTTGAGGTTGATCCAGCTGGTTTTTTGGATGTTTCCTAATCCAGGATGAGTGTTAGGTTCATATCTTTGAGCCAGAGACAAAGAGACAATCCATGTCGTGGAAACACCTCTCCTCACCTGCCCCAAAGAAGGCCAAGGTCATTTCATCTGCAAGGGAAGTGATGACCTCAGTTTTTCGGGATGCAAAAGGTATTGTATTTATTGACCATCTTCAAAAGAGTCACACCATCAATAAAGAGTACTATGCCAACTTGGTGAGGCAGTTGTGAAATGCCATTAAGACAAAATAGTCAGGAAAACTGATGAAATGGGTCTTGTTTCATGAGGTCAATGTTCTAATGCACAAGTCCTTGGTTTCAATGGCTGCTGTGAGTGCCTGTAGCTTTGAACTGGTTGATCACCCTCCCTATTCTCCTGATTTGGCCCCGTCTGACTATCATCTATTCTCAAACATGAGCAAACACTTGGCTGGGAATTAATTATTGCAGTGATGAAAACTTCTTCAGCATATGAGATCCAAGCACTGCAAGACCAATGGAAGAAGTGTGTTGAAAAATAAACCTCATTTGGTCACATTCCATAAGAATATCTTGGTCAGCCTACAAACGTTTCAGCCAATCTTTATATATGCTGGCGTTAGGAAGGGCATCCGGCTGTAGAAACTCTGCCAAATCAGATTGGAGCCTGGTGTAGTCACCTGGTTCACCAAACCTCAGTCAAATCATCCAACCCATGCTAGCATGGAAAGCGGATGTTAAACGATGATGATGATGCACATATATATATATGTGTGTGTGTTTGTGTGTATATGTGTGTATAAATGCATTTATACAGATGGATATATATATATATATATATATATATTATCATCATCGTTTAATATCTATCTTCCATGCATGCATGGGTAGGATGGTTGGCAGGAGTCGGCCAGGTAGAAGATTACCCCAGGCTACTGTGTCTGTTTTGGCATCGTTTTTATGGCTGGATGTCCTTCCTAACTCTAACTGGCCTGTGGAGTGGGCTGAGTGCTTTTTATGTGGCACCATGTCAATTTTGGCATGGTTTTTACAGCTGGATGCCCTTCCAAATGCCAACCACTTTAGGCGTGGACTGGATGCTTTTTTATGTGGCACCAACACACACACACACACACACACACACACACACACACACACACACACACACACACACACACACACACACACACACACACACACACACACACACACACACACACACACACACACACACACACACACACACACACACACACACACACACACACACACACACACACACACACACAGAGGTTTGGCCAAAAGTCACCTGACAGTAAATCAAAATTCCAAAAATACTTAATATTCAATTTTATTTATTCGTTCCAATTATGAATGTTTAATAAATGAATACTGCAAGTTAAAATCACCATTTTCCCCCACATTTATCTATCTATTAGTAAAGTCTCATATAAAATAATATTTTTTTTTATAATCTTGGAATTAAATGGTTTTGAATTACTGCCAGGTGACTTTTGGCCAACCATGTATAAATATATATATACATATATATATATGTATATATATGCTTATAATTTATAAGGTGCATACATTTAAAAATATATATAGGGATAGTTACATGGCAGAATCAGTTGAGCATCAGACAAAATGCTTTATGCTATTTTGTTGCATTCCTGTAAGTTTTGAATTCAAATCCTATCAAGATTGCCTTTTATTCTTCTTAGAATTAAAAAAAAAAAAAACTAGTCACAAATTGGGGTTGGAACAGATGATCCATTGAACTTCCTGTTCCCTGCTCCAACTTGTGTGGCCTTGTGTCCATGTTAGAAATTAATATTATTACTGTTGTTGTTGTTAAGACAAAGAGCTGGCAGAACTGTTAGCATTTTGGACAAAATGCTTTGTGGTTTTTTTCTCTGTCTTTACATTCTGAGTTCAAATTCTACTGAAGTTAACTTTATTTTATTGACCCCTAAAAGAATAAAAACAAAGTACCAAAAAATGACTGGACTTATGCCAAAACTAGCAGCTGCCATTATTATTATTCACATGGACACATAAGAGGTGCAGCAACATCAAAGGCAGGTTAACTAGCAAGTTAGTTTTTGTTTGTGGCAGATGTTCAGGTGCAATAAAGACTGCAAACAAACAGGAAACAACTTCTATCTCATTCCAGGGTGAAAAACTAGAGGTAGTCGATAGCTTCCGCTATCTGGGCGACCAAGTTAGTAGTGGGGGTGGGTGCGCTGAAAGTGTAGCTGCTAGAATAAGAATAGCCTGGGCAAAGTTTAGAGAGCTCTTACCCCTGCTGGCGACAAAGGGACTCTCACTCAGAGTAAAAGGCAGACTGTATGACGCATGCGTACGAACAACCATGCTACATGGCAGTGAAACATGGGCTGTAACTGCTGAGGACATACGTAAGCTCGCAAGGAATGAAGCCAGTATGCTCCGTTGGATGTGTAATGTCAATGTGAATACCCGTCAGAGTGTAAGTATCTTGAGAGAAAAGCTGAACATTAGAAGCATCAGTTGTGGCGTGCAAGAGAGACGATTGCGCTGGTATGGACATGTGGTGAGAATGGAGGAGGATAGCTGCGTGAAAAAGTGCCACACCCTAACAGTTGAGGGAACCCGTGGAAGAGGTAGGCCCAGGAAGACCTGGGCTGAGGTGGTGAGGCAAGACCTTCGTACATTGGGCCTCACCGAGGCGATGACTACGGACCGAGACCTTTGGAAATGGGCTGTGCGTGAGAAGACCCGGCAAGCCAAGTAAGATCGTTGCCAGTGCCCCTGGACTGGTTCTTGTGCGGGTGGCACATGAGATGCACCATTTTGAGCGTGGCCGTTGCCAGTACCGCCTGACTGGCTCCTGTAGGATTTTCGAGCGAGATCGTTGCCAGTGCCCCTGGACTGGCTTGTGCGGGTGGCACATAAAAGACACCATTTCGAGCGTGGCCGTTTTCGTGCGGGTGACACGTAAAAGCACCCACTACACTCTCTGAGTGGTTGGCGTTAGGAAGGGCATCCAGCTGTAGAAACTCTGCCAAATCAGACTGGAGCCTGGTGTTGCCATCCGGTTTCACCAGTCCTCAGTCAAATCGTCCAACCCATGCTAGCATGGAAAGCGGACGTTAAACGATGATGATGATGATGATGATGATGTGTATATATATATATATATAAACCAATATATATGAGATATTTTTTGAAGCATTGTTCATCATCATCATCGTTTAACGTCCGCTTTCCATGCTGGCATGGGTTGGACGGTTTGACTGAGGACTGTTGAAACCAGATGGCTACATCAGGCTCCAATCTGATCTGGCAGAGTTTCTATAGCTGGATGCCCTTCCTAACGCCAACCACCCCGAGAGTGTAGTGGGTGCTTTTGCACGAGGGCCAGTCTGGCGGTACTGGCAACGGCAACGGTCAAATGGTGTCTTTTTATGTGCCACCTGCACAGGAGCCAGTCCAGCGGCACTGGCAATGACCTCGCTCGAATGTTTTGTTCACGTGCCAGTAACGATCACGCTCGGATGGTGCTTTTTACGTGCCACCAACACGGAAGCCAGACAGCTGCTCTAGCAGTGATCTCGCTCGGATGGTGCTGTGTACTTCTTTTATCTTTTACTTGTTTCAGTCATTGGACTGTGTCATGCTAGGGGTACTGCCTTGAAGGGTTTCAGTTGAGCGAATCAACCCCCCCCTCCCCAGTACTTAATTTTTTAAAAGTGTGATACTTATTCTGTTGGTCTCCTTTGCTGAACTGTTAAGTCACAGGGATGTAAAGAAACCAACACCAGCTGCCAAGCAGTGGTGGGGGACAAACACACTCACACACACACACACACACACACACATGATGGGCTTCTTGTAGTTTCTTATTTCTTTATTGCCCACAAGGGGCTAAATATAGAGAGGACAAACAAGGACAGACAAAGGGATTAAGTCGATTACCTCGACCCCAGTGCATAACTGGTACTTAATTTATCGACCCTGAAAGGATGAAAGACAAAGTTGGCTTCGGCGGAATTTGTACTCGGAACGTTAACGGCAGACAAAATACCGCTAAGTGTTTTGCCCAGTATGCTAACGTTTCTGCCTACTAAATCCACTCACAAGGCTTTGGTTGACTCAGAGCCATAGGACAAGACACTTTCTCGAGGTGCTTACAGTGGGACTGAACCCAAGCTGCAAGACTATGTGGTGTGGTTGAGAAGCTTCTCAACCACACAACAATTTACTTTTTACCTGTTTCAGTCATTTGACTGTGGTCCTGCTGAGGCACTGCCAAGTAACTTGACCCCATGACTTTTCTTAAGCCTAGTATACTATAGGTTTCCTTTTGCTGAACTGCTAAGTTATAGGGATGTAAACACACCAGCATCGGTTGTCAAGCAGTGGTGGGGGACAAACACAGAACTCAAAGACACACACACACACACATATATATATATATATAATATTAGGGATAAAAAATCCAAAATTACAGGTAAAAACTCAAATAAAATCAATTTATTAAAAAATATATATAAAAATATGTGACAGTGGATTTTCATCAATGAGTTCATGAACTTTGGTTCTTTTCCCTAAAACTATATATATATATATATATATATATATGTATTCAACAGGCTTCTTTCAGTTTCTGTCTACTAAATCCACTCACAAGGTTGGCTCGAGGCTACAGTAGGACCCCAGAACCGAAGTTTATATTGTTGATGATGATGTTGTCTGCCACTCAAAATTGTTTGCAGTTTTGTAGTGAAGGATTCTACCATTGAGAATGCTCCTTCCACTTTGATAGAAGTTGGAGGAAGAATATATTGTGCAGAGCAGAAGGGACAATTTCTGTGAGCAAACAGATCCTATATCCACTAAATTCAAAGCATTTCCATTTCTTCTCCGATATTTTTCTCTTTTTGTGTTTTTTCTCTTTTTTTTCACTCCACCCCACCGTCTGTTTGATCATGAGATTATTGAATGTTCTCTCGATTGCTTTCAACAGCTTTGCTAATGCCGACATTTAATCTTTGTAGTAGCAGTAGTAGTAGTTGGAATGTTTCTTTTGATTGAGTGGATGCTTCAATTATCATGGGTTTGTCAGTGGATGGGGATCGAGTAAGGATTCTTCTGACAAAAGTGATGAGTTGTTCTTTCGTACAGTTTCTTTGTGATATTTTTCCAGTGGAGTTTTCGGTGACAAAATTAATAATGAGTCAAGTCATTCAAAATTAAAAGAGGATTATTTAAATACTTCATCATCAAACAAGTCAGATTTTTATTTATTTATCTTTTGTTATTTGTATTTCTTTTTTTCTTCCTTCATCTCTCTCTCTCATTCTGTCAGCATCTTTCTCTCTCATTCTGTCAGCATCTTTCTCTCTCATTCTGTCAGCAAGAGGGTCTTGGAATATTTTGTCAGTTCAATTTTTCCAGCATAAAAACAAATATTAAATGAACTGACAACAGTTCTCACTTTTCTGGTCTTTTAAAGACATTAACCATTACAGTAAGGACTGGATTTAGTGGTTAGTTCAGGGTCTTGGGGTTGGGGTGGATGCAAGACACGTAATGAGAAGAGTAGAGGTGAGAAGATAAGGGTGCATGGGTGGAGGAAGCAGAAGACAAACCGAAGCCAAGGAACAGAGGCATACATAGTAGTAGTAGTGATAGAAAAGACAAGAGAGAATGGAGGCAGTGTGCCTGTCAACCAGAAGCTGGAACATATTTCTGAATGATTTATGCAAATCAGTTAAATGGTCTTTCTTTGGATGCTGTCCAGAATGTATGATGATGTGTATATCTATGTGTGTATAAGTGCATGTGTAACATCATTGTCATTGTCGTCGTCATCGTCCTCCTCCTCCTCCTCCTCCTCCTCCTCCTCCTCCTCCTCCTCCTCCTCCTCCTCCTCATCATGTCTGCTTTTCCATGCATGCATGGCTTGGATGAAGTTTATTGAGGCAGATTTTCTATGGTTGGATGCCCTTCCCGTTACTAGCCCTTACTGTTACCAGGCATGATAATATGTATTTTTCCGTGTCCTTGCAGAATATGACAATCATTTACATCTTATTTCTTTATTGCCCACAAGGGGCTAAACATAGAGGGGACAAACAAGGACAGACAAAGGGATTAAGCCGATTACATCGACCTCAGTGTGTAACTGGTACTTAATTTATCGACCCCGAAAGGATGAGAGGCAAAGTCGGCCTTGGTGGAATTTGAACTCAGAACGTAAAGACAGACGAAATACCGCTAAGCATTTGGCCCGGCGTGCTAACGTTTCAGCCAGCTCGCCGCCTTAAATCATTTACATCTATCATGTGATGTCAGGACAAAGAGATACAAAAACACACACGTGTGTGTGACATGTGCGTGTATATATCATCATCATCATCATCGTTTAACGTCCGCTTTCCATGCTAGCATGGGTTGGACGACTTGACTGAGGACTGGTGAAACCAGATGGCAACACCAGGCTCCAATCTAAATTTGGCAGAGTTTCTACAGCTGGATGCCCTTCCTAACGCCAACCACTCAGAGAGTGTAGTAGGTGCTTTTATGTGTCACCTGCACGAAGGCCAGTCAGGCGATACTGGCAACGGCCACGCTCGAAATGGTGTCTTTTATGCGCTACCCGCACAAGCCAGTCCAGGGGCACTGGCAACGATCTCGCTTGAAAATCCTATGGGAGCCAGTCAGGCGGTACTGGCAACGGCCATCATCATCATCATTGTTTAACATCCGCTTTCCATGCTAGCATGGGTTGGACGATTTGACCGAGGACTGGTGAAACCAGATGGCTACACCAGGCTCCAATCTGATTTGGCAGAGTTTCTACAGCTGGATGCCCTTCCTAACGCATCCAGCTGTAGAAACTCTGACAAATCATATATATATATATATATATATATATATATATATATATGTATATATATATATACATATATATATATATATATATATATATATATATATATATATATATATACAGGTTGTATATATATAGGTCAAGATATCTTTGTATTATATTTTTACATTTTTAAGGTACATTCTCAGGTAAAAGTCACACACAGCATTCTATATTATACTTTTATACTGGTGTTAGACAAAAATTTCTGAGTCTCAGTCATCTTACAAACAAATACAAGGTTGCCTTGATGTTTCCACAACAGGATAGTCATCCAACGCAGTGACGATCGGTAACCAAGCCTAGAGGAAGCACTTGTTAGCTGACATCATCCGTAGTCGGGTCAATTTCTAAGAAATTAAACCCATTAGATTTCAACTGAACTATTTATTATTGTTGCTGGGAGCTGGCGTGCCAATTGTCGTGAAGTCGATCGGTCATAAGTTGGATAGCTCATAAGTCAACGACAACTTGTATATATATAATATATATTACTTGTTTCGCTCATTTGACTACAGCCATGCTGGAGCACACACATATATGTACAAAGTTTATCTGTATGAATGTACGTGTGTGTGACGAAAGTTCTGGTTTGCAGGAAAACAGACAGGACATTAATCCCCTTTGGGTAAATGACTCTGTTTCCTATGTTGACAAGGTGTAGGTAGAAATTCCATACGGTAGTGCTCAGTGCAAACTATGGACACATAAGAGGTGCAGTGGTTATCAGAAAGCATCCACACCACATCCACATAAGGCGGTGAGCTGGCAGAAATGTTGGCACACCGGGCAAAATGCTTAGCAGTATTTCGTCTGCCGTTACGTTCTGAGTTCAAATTCCACCAAGGTCTACTTTGCCTTTCATCCTTTCGGGGTCGATAAATAAAGTATCAGTTACGCAGTTGGGTCGATGTAATCGACTTAATCCCTTTGTCTGTCCTTGTTTGTCCTCTCTATGTTTAGCCCCTTGTGGGCAATAAAGAAATAAGAAACGTTAGCAAACTGGGCAAAATACTTAGTGGTATTTCGTCTGTCTTCACGTTCTGAGATCAAATTCCGCCGAGGTTGACTTTGCCTTTCATCCTTTTGGGGTTGATTAAATAAGTACCAGTTATGCACTGGGGTTGATGTAATCGACTTAATCCGATTGTCTGTCCTTGTTTGTCCCCTCTATGTTTAGCCCCTTGTGGGCAATAAAGAAATAAGAAAGCATCCACACCTTTTAAAAATGAATAGTGGTGGAACTTTCCACTGGAAACAGATACCCAATGTAAGGACAACAGGATTCAGTTAGGCAGGGAGCAAACGTTGTGCACTGTTGTGGAGATCAGAGAAAGCAGAATTTGTTTGTGGCAGATGTGCAGGAGCAATAAACAATAAGAGCACATGGGAAACAGTTGTTCTGAAATGTCTAGGAAATGTAGATGTATGAAGGCAGCTTTATAAAAAAGAGGTACAGATTATAAAAAAAGGTACATAGGCGCAAGAGTGGCTGTGTGATAAGTAGCTTGCTTACCAACCACATGATTCCGGGTTCAGTCCCACTGCGTAGCACCTTGGGCAAGTGTCTTCTGCTATAGCCTCACACCGACCAAAGCCTTGTGAATGGATTTGGTACATAGAAACTGAAAGAAGCCCATTGTATATATGTATATATATATATATATATATATATATATATATATATATATATATTTGTGTGTGTGTCTGTGTGTGTGTATGTTTGTGTGTCTGTGTTTATATCCCCGTCACTTAGTGGTTCGGCAAAAGAGACCGATAGAATAAGTACTAGGCTTACAAAGAATAAGTCCTGGGGTCGATTTGCTCGACTAAAGGCGGTGCTCCAGCATGGCCACAGTCAAATGACTGAAACAAATAAAGAGAGTATGGAAGGAAACTGTGGAAGAGGAGGACCAAGGAAGATGTGGTATGAAGTGGTGAAGACTGACCTCAAGATATGGAGCCTCTTGGAGGAGATCACAGGGTACCAAGGTGAATGATGACATGCTGTGCTTCAGCAGAGCCATCCATTTCAGGCTCTGTCAAGCTTTCCCCCAACAACTCATCTTCTAACACCTACTCTTTCATGTTAGCCTATTTCCTTCATTTCCCCTTCTGCTAAATTGATATCCTCAGTGTCCAGCTAATTCCCTATTATCATCTTTATCATAATCATTTAACGTCCGTTGTCCATGCTGTCATGGGTTGGATATGGCTTAACTGGGCAGGTACGCTGGAAGGCTGCACCAGGCTCCAGTCTGATTTGGCATGGTTTTCTATGGCTGGATGCCCTTCCTAATGCCAGCCACTCTGAGGGTGTAATGAGTGCTTTTATATGCTATCGGCACAGGTGCCATTTGTGTGACACCAGTATCTGCCTTCTGTCATACTATTCTCACTCAGTACACTTACCTACACATCAACCTTTACTGTGCCTCTATCTTATTCTATCTCTCATATTCACCTTGTACCTTTACCTCACATTTCTCTCTTTCTCTCTCTCTCTGGACAAGCCATGTATTCACCTCTTCAGCAAGACACCTGCTTTTTTCCCTCTATCCTAGTTTCTTATCCCACCATTCTATACCCAACTCAGTTGAGGGGGTCTTGTCTTGTGGGTACTTGGTAATCTCACTGGTGATTGTGCCGAGTAAAAAAGCACCCAGTACACTTTGTGAAGTGGTTGCCATTTGGAAGGGCATCCAGATGTAAAAACCATGCCAAAGCTGACATAGAACTTGGGACAACCCTCTGGTTTGTCTGTTCTTGTCAAACTCATGCCAGCATGGAAAAAATGACATTAAATGCTGATGATGATGCTATGTGTGTGTGTGTGTAATTTAAATGAAAGAATTTGTTTACTTTTTGTGAAAACTGTTTATCGATTCATCAAGGATGTTAAGTATGTGAGAGTAGGGGGTTGTGAGTGGTAAAATATTTGATAGTGTTTTGTCAAATAAATAACATGACATAGGAAAAGTGCAACAGCTTCAGTTTAAATTTGTATCATGAAGTTAGATTTATTTAAGTAGTTTTTGTTTGTTTGTTTGTTTGTGTGTGTGTGTGTGTGTGTGTGTGTGTGTGTAAATTTTCAGGGTTTTTTTTTTTTTTTTGAAATTTTCGATGAAGTACATATGCTTATCAACAAATATACACACACACAGCTTTCCTCTTTTTTTGCATCAGCATGGCTGCAGCTCTGAGCTGAAACTATAAACAACAACATATATATATATATATATTTGTTGATAAGCATATGTACTTCATCGAAAATTTCAAAAAAAAAAAAAACCCCTGAAAATTTACACACACACACACACACACAAACAAACAAACAAACAAAAACTACTTAAATAAATCTAACTTCATGATACAAATTTAAACTGAAGCTGTTGCACTTTTCCTATGTCATGTTATTTATTTGACAAAACACTATCAAATATTTTACCATATATATATATAGTTTTAGGGAAAGGAACCAAGGTTCATGAACTCATCGATGAAAATCCACAGTCACATATAGAAAAATTAATAAGTAAAAGCACAATAAATGAGTATAATATAATACAAAGTAAATATCAAAAGATAAAGATAATAAAACGATTATTATTATTATTATCTTTATCTTATGATATTTACTTTGTATTATATTATACTAATTTATTGTGCTTTTACTTATTAATTTTTCTATATGTGACAGTGGATTTTCATGGATGAGTTCATGAACCTTGGTTCTTTTCCCTAAAATTATATATATATATTTTATACTGTGAAACTTAATTTAATTTTAATTTCTAACAAATTGAATTTAATTGAGTTTTTACCTGTAAATTTGGATTTTTATCCCTAATATTATTGGTGGCACCCATGCCAACGTCGTCTCCTTCATTGGACACGAAACTCGGCTTGCGAAGACTTATTGGGGCAAGTGAAAGCGAAATCAGGATGGCACCTGGGCCCAGCGTCACCTTTCTGGCACTTGTGCCCGTGGCATGTGTAATGGACTTTCGCGCTAGATTGTTGCCAGTGCCCCTGGACTGGCTCTTGTGTGAGTGGCACATAAAATACACCATCTTGAGCGTGGCCGTTGCCAGTACCACCTGACTGACCTTCGTGCGGGTGGCATGTAAAAGCACCCACTACACTCTCTGAGTGGTTGGCGTTAGGAAGGGCATCCAGCTGTAGAAACTCTGCCAAATCAGATGGGAGCCTGGTGTAGCCATCCGGTTTCACCAGTCCTCAGTTAAATCGTCCAACCCATGCTAGCATGGAAAGCGGACGTTAAATGATGATGATGATGATGATGATGATATACGTTTGTGTGTGCCTGCACTGTTGTGTTAAGAAGTTTGATTTGCAAGTTTGGTTCTTTCAGGTTTAGTCCCATCATGTACCACCTTAGCTATATAGATTTATTGTAGGTCTAGGGTGAACAGTAACCTGTAAATGGGAATTTACCTGACAACATCTAGTGTAAAAGCACTTTTGTCTGCAGCATTGTCATCACCACCATCGTTTTCATGTCCACATTTCGTGCTGGCTTATATTATTGGATGGGTCATCACAATCCTGATCAGTTGTTAACTTTTCTAGATAGGTCAGAGGACCTTATCTCTCGTACTCTTTTGTTTGTTTCAGTCGTTTGACTGTGGCCATGCTGGAGCACCGCTTTTAGTCGAGCAAATCGACCCCAGGACTCATTCTCCAGCACTAGGGAGGTTGTCCTGTTACTTGCTGGATTAATAAGCTCTTTCAACTCTATGTTGTCTTCATGTGTTCAAGGCAAACGTATTTGAGAAATTGAACAGAAGAGTGAATAATGACAGAGAGGGTGGGGAGAGAGAGAGAGAAAACGAGTACACAAGCATGAAAGAAGAGAGAGTATGGATATAATGAATGAAACAAAGTGATAGGAGAGCATGTTAAAGGATGAGTAATGGAAAAGGCATAATGATAGGCAGCTATCTGTTGGTTGTTGGTAAGGAGACTGAATACGGAAATAGTAGTAATGAGATATTGGGTGGGAGAGTTGGAGGGAGCAATGTGAGAATGAGTGAAGGATGATAATAAAGATGAATGATTGTAAAAATGAATGATAGATGTTAATAAAGAGTGAAGTGCGAGAGAGAGAAGGAGAGAGAGAGATAGAGAGAGAGAGAGAAAGTGATGGCTGGCAGTAAAGAAGCATGAAGATGAGGTTATTGAATATGAACAAGTTCTATACCATTCTTGGTTACACAGATGTCATTTACAGAAGTATATGGTGAAAGTGGTGGGATGATAGGGGTGCAGATAGATCTAATACCATGGCAGAGACTCAGATGTAAGATATATTATGCATTATTCATTGCAATATGACTGTAAGTAGGTAGGTCTTGTCCAACACTACACTTTACCACACGTCACAATAATATATCATTTCTTTCTGAGAGTCAACTTCTTCAGATTATTCAGCCCTTTTGTCCCCTGTTGTTTATGAACACTGACATTATATATCCGACAGAACATACTTACTTCAGTCTCTTTTTAACTAGAGCAAATCTACTTTTTTAATGTATGTATGTATGTATGTATGTATATATATATGTATGTGTGGGTATGTGTATATGTTTGTGTGTCTGTGTTTGTCCCCCCCCCCTCCGCAACATCGCTTGACAACCGATGGTGGTGTGTTTACGTCCCCGTAACTTAGGGGTTTGGCAAGAGAAACCGATAGAATAAGTACTAGGCTTACAAAGAATAAGTCCTGGGGTCGATTTGCTCAACTAAAGGCGGTGCTCCAGCATGGCCGCAGTCAAATGACTGAAACATGTAGAAGAGTAAAAGAGATATGTAGCAGATGTATAGACCTCAAATTTACTCTTTCATCTCTGTACGAACTCTTGTAATAACATACACGCAGCAACATAAACACCTTGTACTGTCTATATATTTTCGCTACGTATGCAAGCACGCATGGTGCTATAGTAGAAGACACTTCGCCCGGTGTAGTATACAGTGGGACTGAGCTCAATACCACAAGGTTTGGAAAGCAGTCTTCTTCGCCACACAGCCATGCTTGTGTCTGTTTATGACTTTCTGTAGGACATCAACATTTTGTCCTAATCCCCAACAATTAGGTCTCCATCTGATGCCTCTCTTTTATGCAGTTACCCCTGCAAAGCTTTCGTGAACCTGAATATGCAAGTTTTACTGTTCATGTTGGTTGCAGTTATAGTCTTCCTTGGTTCCATCTAGTCACAAAGATTTCTGATTAAAATCTTACCTTCCATTTCAGATTTTAAACATTAACCATTCAACTTCTTATCATAAAGGGGCTCTTTTTTTTTTTCAACCTCTTTCTTTCTTTCTTTCTTTCTTTCTTTCTTTTCCACCTCCCCTCCATCCATCCCTCCCACCCCATCTCTCATTTCCTTTCTCCCTCTTTTGCTCTCCTCTCTCTCTTTCTCAATCTCTTCCTCTCTCTCCCTCTTTTCCTCCTCTCCCTTAGTAGTAGTAGTAGTAGTAGTAGTAGTAGTAGTAAGAATACTATTAGAAACTCTTCCTTTTCTCCTGATTTTCTTTTCCTAGTGTAAATTTCATACCCATGTTCTTCAGTTTTGGTATATTCATATCAAAAGTTATTTCTGGAATGTGTTCTCTTCCTTTTTCTTTTCTTTTAGGTGTAGGCCATTCCTTACCATCCTATTTCTTCTTGTCATCTTTTCACTGTGTTTCAAGTTAATTTTTGAATTATTCTTTCTTTCTTTCTTTCTTTCTTTCTTCTTTCTTTTAAATTAGGATATTTGCAAAAAAAAAAAAAAATTTATCATATAGATTGTATGTGCACATGGTACTGTATCTAAGTTCCTATGCAAATGTATGTACGTGTGTATGTACTTGTATATGTATGTGTGTATGTATGCATGTGTATTTGTATGTATGTATGTATGTATGTATGTTTGCATGTGTGTGTATGGATGCATGCGCATTTGTGTGTATGTATGTTTGTATGTGTGTGTATGTAAATGTATTTGCATGTATGTGTATTTGTATGTATGTATGTATGTGTATTCGTATGTATGTATGTATGTATGTATGTTTGTTTATGTGTATCCGTATGTATGTATGTATGTATGTATATATGTATGTATGCATTCATATAAATACAAACACATAAATGTACAAATACAGACATACATACACATGCATACACTTGATTAGATACATTAAGATAACATGTATACATACACATAAGTACGCATACTTCCAAACAGAGATGCATAAATATGTTTACATTGATTAATTAACACACACACACACACTACATCTATATGTGTGTGGCAGATGTATTTTACATGGATGTCATGCTATCGCTATCTCCAGAATCCTTGTTGGAAATCTTCCTTAGATCATACCTATCTTTTAATATAATCAAGAAAAAAAAAAAAAATTACGTCATTTGGCTTCACTACGTGCCATCTCCATTCATTTGTGCTGAATTTTTTAATTAAATATAAGTCATTATTGTTATCATCATTTTACATGTTTTCTCATTCATGCTACACAAGGTTAGACGGGTTTGTTCTAGCACAACCATCATTTAAAAAAAATCTTTTTTCTCTTTTCTTACCTTTTAGCATTTAAATCAGCCATATTCAAACCTGCCAGATCTAGCCTCTCACACCAACCCTACAATGTCATTCTAAAGATAAACAGTGACATTATTGAAATCTCAAAGCTACAAGATAATG
>NC_142944.1:17681452-17728952 GCF_046866305.1 Octopus bimaculoides | reverse complement strand
TTAAAAATCATCTCTGGCTAATCGTTCAGAGGACATTGGTGATGACTTGGTGAAGGTTTGTGCTCTCTGAGTGCTCTTGTTCACATTGCTTTCAAATTAATCATGCATTATCTTGTAGCTTTGAGGTTTCAGTGATGCGATTGTTTATTTTTAGAATGACATTGTAGGGTAGGTGGGAAAGGCTGGATCTGGTCAGTTTGAACATGAAACAAGGAGGAATATTTTGGTTGGATATTGACAGTTTAAATGCTAAAGAGTTAAGCCTATTTTGTGGAACCCTGTATATAATAAATTCTGTCAACTTAAACAACTGCAAACCCTCCCTCCACTCTCACCCCACATACAGCAACCAAAATAGATGCTTGATATCAACAAAAATAAAACTGTTTCTTGTGAATTAATTTGATTTAGTTGTGTTTGTTTTGGTTATTTCCAATGTAGATGTGGAAATTGAAAACAAACAAAAAAAAACTGACAAAAAAAACCCCAGACTTCCATCTTAATGAAATAAATATTCTCAGTTATGTTTATCATTTTAGTGTATAACGGCCGAAAAATATTTGTCCAGACACACATAGGTTCATGTGTTGTGGTGGTGGTGGTGGTAGTTGTTAATGTTTCTGTTGATTGATGTGTGCATGTGTGTGCTCTCACATACACAGACGCATTCACATACATACATGCATACATACATACATACATACATACATGTGTGGTTGGTTATTCATATAAGCACATAGAAATATAAAATGGAGCAAATGAAAGCAAAGTATTTTAAGAGATTTTACACACACGTCTACACTTCCAGTGAAGTGTTTCTGTGTGTCCTGTATCTTTGTGTGTGCATACATACATACATACATACATACATACATACACACACACACACACATACATACATAAAACATACATGCATGCATATATATACATGCATACACACACATACACACGTACATAGATACATAGATACACGCATATATACATACATACATACACATATACATACATACATGCATACATAATACATACACACACACACATACATACACACACACACAAGTGTGTGTGCATAAACAATCAGTATGTATGTTGTATATGTATATTCTGTCATAAATATGTGATTCTAATTTTCTCCCATCTGTTGACTTTGTATTAAAATTCCTCATTCAGTTAATTTATTTACATTTTGTCTTCGAGTTCTTTGAAAGAATTTTTTGGAATGTCACAATACCAATCTTTCAAGATTTCAGCCCTGGGCAATATTAACTTTGATTCCTTATCTTTTTCTTTCAATATTTATTTCTTTATTGCCCACAAGGTGCTAAACATAGAGGGGACAAACAAAGACAGACAAAGGGATTAAGTCGATTACATCGACCGCAGTGCGTAACTGGTACTTATTTAATTGACCCCAAAAGGATGAAAGCAAAGTCGACCTCAGTGGAATTTGAACTTAGAATATAGCGGCAGATGAAATACCGCTAAGCATTTCGCCCAGCGTGCTACCGATTCTGCCAGCTCGCCGCCTTTCTCTTTCAATATTCATATCTATTCTGCAGAGTTATATGTATTAAAGACCAGGTTTTCCAATACCAGTCATTATTGTTTCCAGTGGTACCACGGTATACTCACTCTTCAGAACTTCAGCATAAGCAATGTCGTTGCCTTTGACATTGGCAAAGCCTAAAAGCTGCTGTGTTGGGTCACGAGTCGCTTGCATACAAGGCACATCAACCTTTTATCTCTTGAGTAGGAACTTTTGTATGAGAGTTCCATCATAGCGTACCTTGACCTTTTAGCATTCAAACCTGCCATATCCGGCCCAAATATTCTTTCTGTTTTATGTTGAAACCGACCAGGTCGAGCCTCTTGCCCCTACCCTACAATGTAATTCTTAAGATAAGTGCAGGAGTGGCTTTGTGGTACGTAGCTTGCTTACCAACCACATGATTCCGGGTTCAGTCCCACTGCATGGCACTTTGGGCAAGTGTCTTCTACTATAGCCTCGGGCTGACCAAAGCCTTGTGAGTGGATTTGGCTGACAGAAACTGAAAGAAGTGCATCGTATATATGTGTGTATATATATATATATATATATATATATATATATATATATATGTGTGTGTTTGTGTGTCTGTGTTTGTCCCCCTAGCATTGCTTGACAACCGATGCTGGTATGTTTACGTCCCCGTAACTTAGTGGTTTGGCAAAAGAGACCGATAGAATAAGTACTAGGCTTCCAAAGAATAAGTCCTGGGGTCGATTTGCTCGACTAAAGGCGGTGCTCCAGCATGGCTGCAGTCAAATGACTGAAACAAGTAAAAGAGTATAAGCAACCACATCATTGAATTCTAAAAGCTATGAGACAAGAGAGGAGTTTGAATAAATAAGGATTACATTTGACAGAATAATCCGAATGCTAAAAGGTTAATGACATTCTCTCTCTCTCTCTTTTTCCATTGTCCTCTCTCTCTCCTTCTCCTCACCCAGTTTCTCTTTCTGTCACCTGCATTCTATCGACATTCAGTATTCATCACACCTCTAATTTAATGTCAAATCTTGGTACAGGATTTCTTTCCCTTTATAATTTTGGCATTTCCCCTTGTACAAGTTTCACCCCAGTTTTTTTTTTTTTCAATTAAAATGAAGTATAAAATAGTGTGGTTTACATATGTGCAAATATGGTACTTTGGATTTCACTTACTCCAACCCCATCTACATCATCATCATCATCATCGTTAACGCCCGCTTTCCATGCTAGCATGGGTTGGACGATTTGACTGAGGACTGGTGAAACCAGATGGCTACACCAGGCTCCAGTCTAATTTGGCAGAGTTTCTACAGCTGGATGCCCTTCCTAACGCCAACCACTCTGAGAGTGTAGTGGGTACTTTTACGTGCCACCCGCACGAAGGCCAGTCAGGTGGTACTAGCAACGACCACGCTCAAAATGGTGTATAAATGATCTCTGTCAGTTTATAATCATACTGGTCTTTGTAGAGGCCGCTGCTTCTTAACTCCTCGATAACATATTTTCTATACAAGCATCATCAACATGCAGTGTAGACACTGCTCCAGATATGTGCCATTTTTTGTGAATAGAGACCTTGGAAAGGTCCTCCAATAAGGATACGGCAGCTCAGTCTTGTCTAATTATAAGCAAAGAGAATGCAGAAACCGTCTGTTCTTTATTCATGAACAACTCGCAACAATAAACCTTAACTACAAACTTTAACAGTTTTAGGCCTGATAATAAAGGATGATCTCTCATAATGACCACACAGTAACAATATAACCAAATTTATGTCCAAGTATCCTGTTCTTCATAACCAGAAACTACATAAACTCACAACAGCTGCTGATCCATGAGATGGCACAAGTATAACTTGTTTCAGAATATTGCTCACATATCTGAGACGGTACAGCTGTCAGGTCAACACGGTTTGGATGACATTTTAAAATGAGACCATCCTATAGATTAGCAAATATTAACTCACCTAATTCATAACTATTTTGCCTTGGATAAAGTTTTATCTTTTAGGCCCAGCCATATCTGGCCCAAATATTCTCTCTCTGTTTCATGTTCAAAATGGCCAGATTTGGCCTCTCATATCTACTCTACAATCTCATTCTAAATATAAACAATCACATCATTGAAATCTCAAAGCTATGAGATAATGCATGATTAATTCAAAACAATGTGAATAAGTAAGCATTTACAATACAAACAAACAAAAAAAATTGTTCTACATTTTCAGAACAAAAGCTGTTATTTGAGGGAGATTTGATTGGAATTTTTAGTGGGTTGAGTAACGCCATTGAGGTTCTGCTTTCGGTTTGAATAGGAGCTTCTTGGTTCAATAGCCATATTTATTTATTTATTTATTTATATTTATTTTTTATTATTGTTTAACCCTTTAGTTTTTAAATTACTCTGCTTATTTATTCACATTGTTTTTCAATTAATCTTAACTTTGAGATTTCGTGATGTGATTACTCTTTTACTTGTTTCAGTCCTTTGACTGCGGCCATGCTGGAGCACCACCTTTAGTCGAGCAAATCAACCTCAGGACTTATTCTTTGTAAGCCTAGTACTTATTCTATCGGTCTCTTTTGCCAAACTGCTAAGTTACGGGGACGTAAACACACCAGCATCAGTTGTCAAGCGATGTTGGAGGGGGGGACAAACACATACACACAAACATATATATATATATATATATACATATATATACGACGGGCTTCTTTCAGTTTCCATCTACCAAATCCACTCACAAGGCTTTGGTCGGCCCGAGGCTATAGTAGAAGACACTTGCCCAAGGTGCCACGCAGTGGGATTGAACCCGGAACCATGTGGTTCATAAACAAGCTACTTTCCACACAGCCGCTCCTGATTGTTTATTTTTTAGAATGGCATTGTAAGGTAAGTGTGAGACACCAGATCTGAACATAAAACAGAATAATTTGGGCCCCAAATATAGTTGGTTTAAATCATTATTTCTCAACATTTTGTTTTTTTTACCCTGTAGACCCCTTTGTTTCCAGTTTTACTCAGACATATCCCCCTAATCATTTGGTATTTTGAAAAAAATCCTATTATATTTTTAGAATTAAGCATTATTAGTAATTCATCATCACTTCACGTCTACTTTCCATGCTGGCATGGGTTAGACAGTTTGACTGGAACTGGTAAGCTGGAGAGCTGTACCAGATTCTAGTCTGATTTGGCATGGTTTCTACAGCGGGATGTCCTTTATTGCTGACATGTTTTATATGGACCCTGGTTGAGAACCACTGGTTTAAATCCTAAAGGATAATGGTAAAGCGACCTCAGCTGGATTTGAACTCAGAGCATGTTCTAACAGTTGTTAGCATTCATGTGCTGCAAGTTTCTGATTTGGGGATTAACTTCTTCCCTTTCTCCTGTTACCTGTCTCAGAGGTCTTGAAGAATTAAGGGGGTGCATATGGATATCTTTCCCTCATCAACTAAGCAGTTAAAAGTTTTATTGTTGGGTGCTTTTGCTGTTGCTAACCCTCCATTGTTATTGAGAAACATCCATGATTGCCTCAATTTCATTGCTTTACTTCACACACACACACACACACAAAGGTTATATGGTTCTAGGCTCAGTCCTACTTGAGTGGCACCCAGAGCAAGTGTCTTCTACATTAGCACCAAACTGACTAAGGCCTTCTGAGTGGATTTGTTTAATGGAAACTGGAAGAAGCATGTCTTCATGCCTCTCTGTGTGTCCCATCACTGGCGGGGGGCGAGGGGACAATATGGGTTGATTTGTTTGACTAAACCCTTCAAGGTAGTGTGTGCTCCAGTGAGTGAAACAAGTTAAAAGATAAAAGATTTTAATCAATAGCCATTTTATATAGCTAGTTGGAACTGTTTTGTTTTCCCACATACTCAGTGTTTTAATGTTTATGGTAAAAGAAGTGGGGGAGGGGGGCAAAAAGAAATAGAGAGAAAATTGCTTAAGCATAATTTTTTAATACAGCTGTTAAATATTGCATAATTCATGCTTCTTTTAGAAATAATTATTACAATGCTGAAGCAATACTAATGAATGCAATTCTAATAGCCTAGAGAAAAGACATGAATGTCATAATTTTCTATTACAATCTTTCTTTTATTAATAATAATAATAATAATGATGATGATCATGATGATAGTAATAATAATAATAGTAAAGTTGTGCAGGAATTGTGCTGGCTTGAAGAGTGTAGTCGTCGTTAGCTTATATTGCAGTAACACTAGTTTATTGCACATAACGTTCTATACACATGCAATTTCCTTCATCAATAACCAACAACTCTGGGAGTTTTAACGTTTGTTAACCAATAAAATCATTCATCTCTGGTGTCGCTCTCATCTCACTGAGAAAAGCAGACGGAAACGAAAACGACTGAGAAGAAATTTAACATGGGTTGGGGGACAAAAAAAAAAATGGGAAAAAAAGAAAAAATGTAGTTATTGAACTCTGTAGGTTTCCATTGCTGTTCGGGTGTTAGTAATCTTGTTTTCTGAGTTAATTAGGCAAACACTCGGTGAAATCTAATCAATAATGCTTTCCTATCTGCAGAATCAATAGCTTTCTCTCATTTTTCATTAACTGCTGGTATTCTGCCTGTATTTATTACTTCTTCATTTACCTGGCAGCAGATGACCTTATACTCTGCACATGTTCAAACCAAAGAAGGACTCTCTCTCTCTCTTTCTCTCCTTCTCTCTCTCTGTGCATGGCCACTCAACCTTTTTGAAATAGTGACCCAGTCTCCCTCAAATTACATTATACAATCCTAAATATAACACATTAGATCTGTAGTTGGTTCTCAACCTGGGTTCATATGCCCGTTGGCAATACATATAAAATTTTGCTGTTAAAATTTACCTGCAATAAATTGGTTGTACTTTTATCCCCCCCCCCCCCCTACACACACACACACACACACACAATTGCTTGACAACTGATGTTGGTGTGTTTACGTCCCTGTAGCTTAGCGGTTTGGCAAAAGAGAGCAATGAAATAAGTACTAGGCTTACAAAGAATAAGTCCTGGGGTCGATTTCTTTGACTAAAACCCTTTAAGGTAGTGCTCCAGCATGGCCTCAGTCAAATGACTGAAACAAGTAAAACAATACAAGAATACTCTTTTACTTGTTTCAGTCATTTGACTGCGGCCATGCTGGAGCACCGCCTTTAGTTGAGCAAATCAACCCCAGAACTTACTCTTTGTAAGCCTAGTACTTATTCTATCGGTCTCTTTTGCCAAACCACTAAGCTACAACCTAAACACACAAGCATCGGTTCTCAAGCGATGTTGGGTGGACAAACACAGATGCATAAATATACACACACACACATACATATACATATACACATATATATACGACGGGCTTCTTTCAGTTTCCGTCTACCGAATCCACTCACAAGGCTTAGGTCAGCCCGAGACTATAGTAGAAGACACTTGCCCAAGGTGCCACACAGTGGGACTGAACCCAGAACCATATGGTTCGTAAGCAAGCTACTTACCACACAGCCACTCCTACGCCTATGTTTAATCAAGGTTGACTTAAGATTAAATAAATAAACAATGTTGACAACACTGAGGGATCTCCATCATGGTCACTCAATGTGCTAAAAACACCAGCTAAAACCTTATGTTATTACAAAAGAATGACACTGTGTTTCTGGTCCCTTTGTCACAAAAAATGATGAAACAGCTACAATCAGTCCAATTTTGACTATAGGCCTACCAGATCAGAGACAGCCTAGGGCTAAATAATTCACTTTGTTTCTGTCTTTTATTTGTTTCAATCATTAGCCTGTGACCATACTGGGGCACCACCTTGAAGAATTTTTAGTTGAATGTATCAACCTCAGTACTTATTTTGTTCTTTCTTTTTTTTTTTAAAGCCTGGTATTTATTCTATCAGTCTCTTTTGTTGAACTGCTTAGTTATGGTAGACATAAATACACTAATACCAGCTGTCAAGCAGTGTTGGGGGACAAACTCAGACACAAAGACAGATATGTGTGCGCACACACACACACAGCAAGCTCCTTTCAGTTTCCATCTACCAAATCCACTCAGAAGGTCTTGGTCAGATTGAGGTTATAGTAGAAGACATTTGCCCAAGGTGCCCCACAGTGGGACTGAATCCAGAATCATGTGGTTGGGGAGCAAGCTTCTTTATTTTATAAAATTTGCCACAAGGGCAGTACAAAGATAGAAGCCTGTAGGCTGGACATAGACAAAATGAGATGAATGAAAACATGATAAGATGAAAAAGATGAGAGGGATGTCGGTGCTCACCGACCAAGAAGCCCTCAATTTCAATTTTTCCTTTACATCAAAATTATTAGTACAAAAATCAAAAATCAATACAATCATTGATTTTAAAAATCAAGATCAATCCTCTTCATCGGAGCCCCCAAGCAAGTTGACTTGCCGCTTGCAGACAACTCTGCACTGACAAGTCAGGGCCCGTGAAAAGGAATGTAAAATCTTTCTTGTTAAAGGTTGCCATGACCCTTGACAAAACTCTATGTTGTATTACCTCTGCAGCTACCCGTGGAGGCCATATTGGACTGCCTGTGCATTCCGAGTACCTACGGTCTCGGTCGCCCAGGTTGTCCAAATAGATCTTTTATTTCAATGAAATGTAAGGTCTGCGGAACCTTGAACATTACAAGAATGAAGAAGAAGAGCCATGCAAAAGCAACATAGGTGCTGCTGCCGCCGATGCGTCTAAATGGCTCTAACTGAAGAAGTGATCTGCTATACGGAGTTAGTAGAAAGCCACTCGGACACAGCATGCTTAGGGCTTCATTAATCTAGATTGGGTCATCTAGATGAGGGTGCATTGGTGCAAGACCTAAAACACTCAATAATCTCAGGGTACAACTTTGACATTGCGTCTAAATATTGGACACCTCTGCAGACGTATGCGGTAATAATAATAAGTATCTTAATTGATTTTTCAGTTTATTTTGTTAACATTGCGTTTATGCGCAAAGGGAGAGAGAGGGAGAAAAAGAGAGAGAGAGGGAGAGAAACACGACCACATTTGTGCTTGTAATACATTGTATCCTCTGTTATTTGAGCAAAAGAATGGATGGGATGGGATGGGATGGGATGGTTTAGGTGGTTTTTGAAATTTGAAGAACACCAACTCAGTTTCATGAAATTTTGATAATTGTATATTCTGTTGGAAATAAGTGTATTTTGCAGCTGTATGCTCTTCTTCTTCTGCACCAATCACTTTACTGTGAGGAGTGGGTGTAGGATTGGTGCCTTGTGTTTGCTAAGTAGACTGGGATGAGTTGAGGAATGTTACTGTATTAAGAGTATTTCCTATGCTCATATTTTAGCAGATAACTTTGGTTCTATGCTGTTCAACAAAAATATTAACGATAATACTGGTGATAATAAAAGTAGTAGTAGTAGTAATGATGATGATGATGATGATGGTAGTTATAATAATATCCTGCTTATGAGGAGAAACCAGAACAGTGATAAGGATTTCTGATATTGTAACAAGGAAGTATGTATTGTAATATTTTTCTGGGAAAAAGTCAATTAGAATATGTATTTTATTTCTTAAGATAATCTCAGATAGGGTGGGGGTTGGTGGTGAGGGTTTCAGAATCGGTCATGTCATCATCATTGCCATTGTCATCATTATCATAATCATTTTCATGTCCACTTTTCCATGCTTCCATGCTTGCATGGGTGGGACAGAGTTTATTGAGGCAGATTTCTTTTCTTCATGTTGCCAGCCCATACCTATTTCCAAGCAAGGTAATATTTCCCCCATGGACAGGCAAGTTCTTTCAGAATATTGGAAAATGAATGACATTCAGTTGTAACAACTATGTTTGTTGTTGTTGGCACTCCGTCACTTACGACGTCGAGGGTTCCAGTTGATCCGATCAACGGAATAGCCTGCTCGTGAAATTAACTTGCAAGTGGCTGAGCATTCCACAGACACGTGTACCCTTAACGTAGTTCTCAGGGATATTCAGCGTGACACAGTGTGACAAGGCTGACCTTTTGAATTACAGGCACAACAGAAACAGGAAGTAAGAGTGAGAGAAAGTTATGGTGAAAGAGTACAGCAGGGTTCGCCACCATCCCCTGCCGGAGCCTCATGGAGCTTTAGGTGTTTTCGCTCAATAAACACTCACAACGCCCGGTCTGGGAATCGAAACCTCGATCCTATGACTGCGAGTCTGCTGCCCTAACCACTGGGCCATTGCACCTCCACTGTAACATCTATGTAGACACACAATAATACACACACACAAGCATACATGTGCACAGATACTCGGTTTCTTTCAGTTTCTTATTTCTTTATTGCCCACAAGGGGCTAAACATAGAGGGGACAGACAAAGGGATTAAGTCAATTACATTGACTCCTCTATGCAGCTGGTACTTAATTTATCAACCTCGAAAGGATGAAAGGCAAAGTCGACCTCGGCGGAATTTGAACTCAGAATGTAATGGCAGACGAAATACCGCTAAGCATTTCGCCCGGCGTGCTAACGTTTCTACCAGCTCACCGCCTTCAAACAGTTTCTGTCTAGCAAATCCACTTTACAAGGTTTTGGTCAGCCCGAGGCTATAGGAGAAAACACTTGCCCAAGGTGCTACACGGTGGGACTGAACCCAGAACCATGTGGTTGGGAAGCAAAGTTCTTAACCACACAGCTCACAGCTTTGCCTACACCTAGTGGTCTTAAATTCAAAGTATAGATGATCAGTGTTAAATGCCAGAAGTAATGCTACATATCAGTCATGTGAAAGATAAAATGATGACAAGCCTAAGCAGGACTGGTGTCTGTCATGTGAAAGATAAGATGATGATAATCCAAACCAGGATTGATTTAAGTTACTTCAAGTGGTCCTTACACTTATCAATGAACTTCTCTCACTTGGGTCTTCCTGGGTCAGAGAAACACAAGGATTATGTATCTGAAAGAGAGAGAGAGAGACAACTGGTTGCAGAGGTCAAAAACGTCAATGATATTATAGCTTGAGTACTTCAATGGGAGCTCTGCTTCATTTGTAGGATAGAGGAGTGACCATTAGCTCCTTGTTGAGTTCAACCTCACTTGTAGATGGGTATTTTTTTACTGTCAGGGTGCCCAATTACCCTCCAATACATCAGGGTAAGACCATAGAAGTTAGCATTGCTGGTTTTAGCTGTTGATAGCTTGATCATGAAACAGGTAGAATTAGTTTATATCATTAACAGTAGCAAATCATTTTATTATCTGATTTCATACAAAATTAAAAAACAAAATAATTATGAGGCATAAATAATTCATTGATTAATCTCAAAAGCTGTATTATCTGGATTGCCAAGAAAGCTAGTGTAGCTGATGTTTTTTAAGTCTCTCTCTCCCTCCCTCTCTCTCTCTCTCTCTCTCTCTCTCTCTCTCTCTCTCTCTCTTTCCCTCCTCCTCTCTCTCTCTCTCTCTCTCTCTCTTTCTCTCTCTCTCTTTCCCTCCTCCTCTCTCTCTCTCTCTCTCTCTCTCTCTCTCTCTCTCTTCTCTCTCTCTATCTCTCTCTCTCTCTACATAAGATGTCTTCTGGCAGAGATGATCCATCCATTTATTATCCATATGGACCTTTTATCTTCTATTTGTTTTGACATTAGACTGTGGCCATGCTGGGGCACTGCCCTGAAGAATTTTTAGTTGAATGAATTGACCCACTACTTTTTTTTTAGCTTGACACTTATTCTATAGTTCTCTTTTGTCAAACTGCCAAGTTTCAGGGGCGTAAATACATCAGCACCGATTGTTGTAGAGGATCCAAAGTTTTTTTTTTTGTTGGATAACATCACTACATCATATATCCTTGATCCTCTATCGAGTTCCCTTCTTAAAATTGGATTTACTTTATATCCTTGGTTATTTTTTGCTATTTTCATTTCTATTCTTCACATTATTGGTATGCTAACTGATGCTTCTAATTAACCCTTTTGCTGTAGAAATCAGATATACCAAATTGAAATTTAATTACCTTTAATAGGCGCAAGAGTGGCTGTGTGGTAAGTAGCTTGCTTACCAACCACATGGTTCCGGGTTCAGTCCCACTGCGTGGCACTTTGAGCAAGTGTCTTCTACTATAGCCTTGGGTCGACCAAAGCCTTGTGAGTGGATTTGGTAGACAAAAACTGAAAGAATCCTGTCTTATATATATATATATATATACATATATATATATATATATATATGTATGTGCGTGTATATGTTTGTGTGTCTGTGTTTGTCCCCCCAACATCGCTTGACAACCGATGATGGTGTGTTTGCGTCCCCGTAACTTAGCGGTTCGGGAAAAAGAGACCGATAGCTTGACTAAAGGCGGTGCTCCAGTATGGCCGCAGTCAAATGACTGAAACAAATAAAAGAGAGTAAAAGAGTTTAACTGTGGAAGGCAGTTTAATATATGAGTCTGCTTTTCGTTGAGGAATGCCATGTTTGAGACTATTTATTTATGTTTCGATATGTCAAGTTCATTGAAGCAATGTGACTTACGGAAAATAACACTTTCTGTTTTTTTTAGTAGCTATTTAACATCATTATTGGAATAAACAAGAAATTTAATTTCACAGTTAACGAGCTAAACATACTTCTATATTGATATGACACAATCTTAAACTTCCTATACTTCTACAGTCAGACATCTCACCACCACCACCACCACATCACCAACCATTCTTTAGGAACACACGAGTTCTATGTGCAGATAGTATCATGCAATAGTGACACGACACCATAATATCCTCCAAAAGCACCAAAATATCTACACATCTTTAAGAAAATCTACTTGCAATACATCACACCGGTGCTACTTTTGAATAATGTAGCCAAAACTGTCAAAAAATCTTACAATTGATATGTTTTGTAATCTCTAAGGATATCACATAAATAACTACTACTAACTTAGCTGTAAATCTTTTATCTCACATCTTTCTGAATAAAGAACCATCAGTTGTTTGGAACATGGACATGGTCACATATGTAATTCACGTACTTATAAAGTACACACTTATGACAAATATACATGCATGCAGGTTTGCTTGCATGCACACATCCATCCATCCATCCATCCATACATACATACATACATACATACATACATACATACATACATACATACATACATACATACATACATACATACATGCATTACATATAAATATTTGTATGACTTCCTTGACTTTTAAGGTCTGCTCGCTAAATAATATACTGTCTGTTGTCATGACTTGAATGCTAAACCATTTGTGTAATTATTATTATTATTATTATTACACATGGTTCTGGGTTTAGTCCCACTGCGTGGCATCTTGGGCAAGTGTCTTCTACTATAGCCTCGGGCCGACCAAAGCCTTGTGAGTGGATTTGGTAAACGGAAACTGAAAGAAGCCTGTCGTATATATATATATATATGTGTGTGTGTCTGTGTTTGTGTATCTGTGTTTGTCCCCTAGCATTGCTTGAGAACCGACGCTGGTGTGTTTATGTCCCCGTAACTTAGCGGTTCAGCAAAAGAGACCGATAGAATAAGTACTAGGCTTACAAAGAATAAGTCCCGGGGTCGATTTGCTCGACTAAAGGCCGTGCTCCAGCATGGCCGCAGTCAAATGACTGAAACAAGTAAAAGAGTAAAAAAAAAAAAATTATTTCATTTTTGGGTTTGGTTTGCAGGATTCTTTATGTGATTTCTTGTGTTGAAGCATATTTTGTTGTGTTTGAGGAGAGTCATTCTCTTTTAGTGCCTTATTATTTAACTCACTCACCGGTATCCACTCATTTACTTATTTATTTTTTCTAAAATTTTTGTTGTGTCTTGCAACCTTTTCAATAGTCATTATTATTATTATTGTTGTTATTATTATTATTATTATTATTATTATTATTATTATTATTATTATTATTATTGTTGGGGTTTTTTTTGTCTTCTTAGGAACCCTCCATCCGTATGATAAATAACCAACCCATGAAAACAGCCCTTGAGTTTGATCTGCCCATAAAGAAAGGCTATAAAACAAAGGACCTGATTGATGGAATCTGCAAAGAATTTGGACTAAATGGTAATTTGCAATATATTTACATTGGTTTCAAATATTGGCACCAAGTCAGTAAGTTTGGGGGAAGGTGGGTAAGTTGATTACATTGACTTCCCCAATGTCCGAATGGTACTTATTTTATCAATCCCAAAAAGGATGCAAAGCAAGCCAGCCTCAGCAGAATTTGAACTCAGAGTGTAAAGCTAGATGAAATGCCACTAAGATTTTTGCCCGGCATGCTAATGATTCTGCCATCTTGCTGCCTTGAATATACATCAATATTGTAAAGAGATGATTACAGTAGGTTGGTAGGTAGAGATACTGAACTATTTATTAACCCTTTTGTTACTGTATTTATTTTGAGATGCTCTGTGTTTCTTTCAATTACTTTGAATATAACAAAGAATTTAGTAAAATAACTTAGTTATCATTCAGCTAGTGTTAGGAACATAAATTGTGACTAAGGTTTGATGGAAGATTTCAATTCAAAACTTCTGAAAACAAGACATTTGTACTACAGAGCCAGAGCCGGTTTCAGCCGGGTTGGTAACAAAAGGGTTAAAGGCAATCGTGGGTTAAAATTCTGTCACTGGTTGTTGTCTGATTATATCCATACAAATAGAGATAATTAAAACTATTTTAGTGATATTATTTAGTCGTTATTGTTGTCATTAATTATCTCCAGCCACCTCGGTCATGGAGATTGTTGGAGATTTGGAGAACATCTCTGCTTTTCATCCTTCTGGAATTAATGAGATAAATTGATTAATAGTCAATCATCAATTACTGTGACTGATATAACCACCTATGCCAGTGCTTTCTCAACCATTTTTTTGCCTAAGGACCCTCTTTGATTTCTATTTTACTTGGATGGACCCTGACGGTCATTCAATATTTAAAAAACAATATTTTATTTAATCAACTCTTTGCCATTCATGTTACTCTGTCAAATGTAATGCTTATTTATTCATATTGTTTTGAATAAATCATGTACTATCTCAGCTTTACTCTCTTTTACTCTCTCTTTACTTGTTTCAGTCATTTGACTGCGGCCATGCTGGAGCACTGCCTTTTAGTCGAGCAAATCAACCCCAGGACTTACTCTTTGTAAGCCTAGTACTTATTCTATCGGTCTCTTTTGCCGAACTGCTAAACACACCAACATTGGTTGTCAAGCAACGTTGGGGGGACAAACACAGACACACAAACATATGCACACACATACATGTATATATACATATATACGATGGGCTTCTTTCAGTTTCCGTCTACCAAATCCACTCACAAGGCTTTGGTCGGCCCAAGGCTATAGTAGAAGACACTTGCCCAAGGTGCCACGCAGTGGGACTGAACCCGGAACCATGTGGTTGGTAAGCAAGCTACTTACCACACAGCCACTCCTAATTTTCGTAACATGTTTGTTTATTTTTGGAAGGACATTGTAGGGTAGGTATGAGAGGTTTGATCTGGCCGGTATGAACATAAAACAGGTAGAATATTTTGGGCGGATATGGTTGGTTTAAATGATAAAGAATTAAATATTATTAGGAATTAAAGAAAACTGCTAAAATATTTTGTGTATTCAGATAAATTTTAACAGCAAAATCTTATATGGATCCCAGTTGAGAGTTATTAACTTATAACCTCTTCTCCAAAAATGCAAAGTCTTGTGCATATGTTGGAATTCACTATAATATTTATTCTATATGCAGGTGAAAATGCCACAGTAGCACAAAATATAATAGCATAGGATTATCCAAGAGTCATGACTCAGATGCAGCCCAGCCTCTTAGAGTCTAAGGAGTTAAGGCTTCAGGTGTTTGCATTAGGAGGTGGAGTGCTTCCTCTCTGAAGACCTTCTGCTCTTCAGCTCTCCCTAGAGATTTTTTTATTACTTTCAGGCATTTCAGGACTCATAATAAGTGATGTGTATTAAATGGTTAGGGAACAAGCTTCTTACCCCATAGCCAGGCCTATGCCTGTTTAATAACATTCCATCCAACTTTACATTCTAAGTTCAAATTCCACTATGGTCAGCTTTGCCTTTCATCCTTTTGGGTTTGATAAAATAAGTACCAGTTAAGTACTAGGGTCAATGTAATCAACTTAACCCCTCCGCCGAAATTGCTGGCCTTGTGCCAAAATTTGAAACCATTATTAAGCTCGTTTTCAGCATGAATTTTGATGGAAAGTTTTTCATTTACATCGCTTTGAAGTAAGAAGTTTATATCATACAACTAGGGACTGTCTCAGGTGGGTTGGATTCAAAATGGTTAGGTGGTGTTAAATAGTTAACGGAATGAGATGGGGGTGGGGGAGATCCAAAAATATTTTATTCAACATTTCAGGCCAATTTCTGCTTAAGGAGCTATCAAGCAATAGTAACACAGCCATCATCAACAAAGCCATCGCCAATAATAATAATAATAATAATAATAATAATAATAGATGCCCTGATGCAATACCAGGCACTGGCTCTCGCTGCTTTTGATCTTAACTAATTAAAAAATGGGCTACAGCAAATACTCTGCTCAATACCAGATTTGCTTGTCAGTTGTTTGACCGTAACCAGTTGAGTGGCTGATGATATGTGCATCTCTGATCACGAGTGGGGGAGCATCGTAGCCATGTGTTGAGAGGAATTCTTTGGGGTTTGGATAATTCACCTTTGGAAAAATGGGTGTTTTGTTCATCATCCATAAACAATCCCTATTCAGGGATCTTTTGAGTGAGATGTGCTACTTGACTTGAAGGAATATTCTAACTGGGCCCCACCTGCAAGGTCATGCAAGCACATATGGTTGTGATGCATGTGCCTGGTGTACCATTATCAGACTGGTAGTCATGATGGGTATATTGGGCTTTGTATATTTTACCCCAGTGTCACTTTCATGGCATGCACTGCTCTCCCACTCAAAAATAATAATGATAATAATAATAATTTCCCCAAGATATCTGACGAAGGCTGGAGGGTATATCTGCCGAAACGTGTTAACAACAAAC
The DNA here is from genome assembly GCF_046866305.1 of Octopus bimaculoides. NCBI lineage: Eukaryota > Metazoa > Mollusca > Cephalopoda > Octopoda > Octopodidae > Octopus > Octopus bimaculoides. The sequence goes on along the minus strand of NC_142944.1, from coordinate 17,712,353 downwards.
AAGATGATGACAAATATCCGTTGAATGTAAACAATGTAAATATTGTACTTATTTTATTGACACTGAATGACACATTAACACTGCTGCTTTCACACATACCATCATCATCAACAATCAAGTAACTACCCAACTGTTATCACAAACATCAATAGTCTCTAGAAAATTTTTGTTTAAAAATGCTTGTGTTTGTATTTGTTTTATCTTTCTTCTGCAGACAATTCAGTAAAACTTTGGGAGTTCATCAATCCAGACATTGGAACCAGAACATGGAAAGGCTGCAAAGATGTTGTTCCTGTTGCTATGGATCAAAAGTTTATCATCAATGAAGACAAATTTGAAGTGTTGATGGAAAATGGAAGCAATCTTCCAAAACTTGTCAAGGAACTAGTATATACTGTTGGTTAAAAATTTTGATTCTTCATGAATATCAACCAAACAGAAAATATTGATTGTTTGTGAAATAAAATTGTTTCCTTTGATTATAATAAATAAATATATATATATATTGTTTGTTTAGTGCTCATCTTTCCATAATAATGTGATGGGAACCTATTTGAGGCAAGATTTTACGACCAGATACTCTTCTTGCCACCAACTACATTTTCAGGTTTTGTTTTTAAATTTATTTTTTATTTCATAGGCTTTCAAAAGAACAGTGCCACAAGTCATAATTTCAATAAGAAATGTGTACATCATATCACTGTTTTACTCAGCTAGTGACATGTGGTACTGTAAAAAGTCACACCAGCAGTGACCAGCAAGAATGCCAGATGCATTTCAGCCTTTTTAGGTCTTATCAGTGATGTGTATTCACAGCCAGCTTCTCTACCTGTAAGAGAATTTGTTGCCTTTCATATAAGAAACGATGACTAAAACATTCACTGATGTTGTGAACAGCCACCTGGCTGAATAAAAATTCTGTGCATGCAACCGAGGCAGTATTAAATTAAAATAACCATCTAAGGCAACCTCGTCTCCTTTCAATATTTTGAGTTTTTTAACACAGTGTGTCCATGAGAATTATTATTTTAGGATGAATACATCAGTAACTGGCCTATTAATGGTGTACGAGGTATAGTGAAAAGTATCCAACCTTGATTTGTTTTGCACAAAATTTTAATACTTTAATAAAATCTGCATGGGTATTATGTGGCCGTGTCCTACCTGAACATGCTCAAAAATTTTTGTGTCTGTAGGTTGCGCCATTTGCCTGCAATAACTTGCTGAGTACAGACGTGAAGAGTATGCTGTGTGATTTTTCGTTTTGAATCAAGAAGACCGAGTGCATTGAGGGAAAATACTGTAACAATTTCTATCAAAAACTTGGTGATACACAAGCCCAGACTACCAAGAAGATTCAGAAGGCCTTTGGAGATGATGCTTTGGGAAAAACACAAATAAAGGAGTAGTACAACTGGTTCAAAGATGGCTGCACCTCAGTGGACAGTGAGCCACATTGTGGCAGACCATTGACTAGCAGAAATGATGAAATGATTTCAAAGGTTTGCGGAATAGCTTATGAAGACTGTCATGTGAGACTATTGAGGAGATTGTTGCCAAAGTTGGAATCAGCCATGGGTTAGTTCAGTTCAGTCAGTTTATTCCACCCACAACGTCTAAGAATTCCTCATCAAACAAAACACACCACTTGTTCATCAGGCTTCCTACTTCTCAGACTTGGCTCCATGTGACTTTTGGCTATTCCCAAAGCTCAAAAAAATCACTCAGAGGGAGATTTGAGTCAACAGAAGACATTAAGCAAAATTTGACAGCACAGCTCTACAACATCCCAATAAGTGATTCTCAAAACTGTTTCCAGTAGTGGCAAGAACATTGGCAGAAGTGTGTAGACTCCTAAGGTCAATACTTTGAAGAAGACTAAATCAAAAATAGTGAGTTTTTTAATATTACTTGCTTTTTGGCCAAAGGTCAGGTGTGTTTTGACTATTATCATCATTATCATCGTTTAACGTCCGCTTTCCATGCTAGCATGGGTTGGACGATTTGACTGCGGACTGGTGAAACCAGATGGCTATACCAGGCTCCAATCTGATTTGGCAGAGTTTCTGCAGCTGGATGTCCTTCCTAATGCCAACCACTCCGAGAGTGTAGTGGGTGCTTTTACGTGCCACTGGCACGAAGGCCAGTCAGGCGGTACTGGCAACGGCCACGCTCAAAATGGTGTATTTTACGTGCCACCTGCACAGGAGCCAGTCCAGCGGCACTGGCAATGATCTTGCTCGAATGACTTTTCATGTGCCACCAGCACAAGTGCCAGGAAGGCGACGCTGGTAATGATCACGCTCAAACCACCTCGTATATACATTAAGTACAGTAGATAGGTAGTGGACTGGTTACAGGAGTTTAAAAATGAAAGTGAAAGTGAAAATAAGTCAAGATGAAAATATTAGTGTCACAGAAGAGAAAGTAAAAAGGATGCTTAAAAAGATACCTAACTGAAAAGCTACAGACACAATGGTATTCTGGGAATCTGACTTAAAATCTCACAGGCATACAACTATTTCTTACTGATTGTTGAGAAAACGGAGCATTGGCATTACAAAAGAAAGGATAGTGTTAATACAGAAAAATAAAAGGATTAAAAAGGAAGAGAAAATCATTAAGGCACAAGAGTGGCTGTGTGGTAAGTAGCTTGCTTACCAACCACATGGTTCTGGATTCAGTCCCACTGCATGGCACCTTGGGCAAGTGTCTTCTACTATAGCCTTGGGAGTGGATTTGGTAGACGGAAACTGAAAGAAGCCCGTCGTATATATATGTGTTCGTGTGTCTGTGTTTAACAACCGATGCTGGTGTGTTTGTGTCCCTGTAACCTAGCAGTTCGGCAAAAGAGACCGATAGAATAAGTACTAGGCTTACAAAGAATAAGTCCCTGGGTTGATTTGCTTGACTAAAGGCGGTGCTCCAGCATGGCCGAAGTCAAATTACTGAAACGAGTAAGAATGAGATGCCTACTATATACTTACATTACTCTGGGTATTGCTAAGGGACCGTATAGCTGGTGAACTGTATAGCTTTCTGGAGAAAGAGAATTTAGTTAGTGATATCTCCCTTTCTAATACAAGACACCGTTCTGTTCCTCAATACTACCCAACTCCAGTTGAGTGGGGTGAGGTCTTGTCTTCTACTATAGCCCGAGGCTATAGTAGAAGATACTTGCCCAAGGTGCCACACAGTGGGACTGAACCCAGAACCATGTGGTTGGTAAGCAAGCTACTTACCACAGAGCCACTCCCATATCTTAATGATTTTCTCTTCCTTTTTTATCCTTTTATTCTTCTGTATTAACACCATTCTTTCTTTTGTAATGCTAATGCTCCATTTTCTCAACAATCAGTAAGAAACAGGATAGTGGGGTCTCACTGCTACTGGTGCCATGTAAAAAGCACCCAGTGCACTCAATAAAGAGCGTTGGCATTAGGAAGGCCGGATCTTGTTCAAAACGTGGGCACCAGTATTTTCTTAACGAAACACTTTGAAACTTGGGACACTGGTAGAATGTGTCATATAAAACATCTTTTTCTCTTAGTCTTCTTAACAAAAAAACGTACATCGCAAGTTATTTCATGTTAAAGTTGTTGTATTTCTGTAATTTCAACCAATGACTGATGTCCATTCAGCCGAAGACATTAACTGCTGACTATGTAAACAAACGATTCTCGCGGTGATAAAATTATTATTTCCTTGTCAAAAAATGGCTGAAGCATATTGGCAGTAGCTAATAAACCTTTCTATTATAGGCACAAGGCATGGTTTTTGAGGGAAGGAGCAAGTCGGTTAGGGTTAGGGAAAACGAACACACGTGTGTTGCCTCTGCAAAATGTCAGAAGTAATGGAGATTAAATTAGGAGTAAGTGTAAACAGCTGAATACTTGTCAGTGATTGGTTGAAATTATCGAAATAAGACAATTTTTTACATGAAATAAATTCGAATACAAAAATTTATTTCTGTTCTATAACACAAAATAGATAAGTATACGAAGTTTGAAAGTCTTTCGGTACCAAAAACACTACATAAAACATAAATGAAAACTGGTGCCCCCGTTTTGAACAAGATCCGGAAGGCCTGACTGTAGAGCTTGCTGTAATCTTCTCACTTTGCTGTTCCTGTGAAACTGTCCAACTCTTGCCAGCATGGAAGATGGACATTATGTGATAGTGATGATGATGATGATGATGATGATGATCAAAAGTATGCAGAGAAAAGACAAGGAGAATCGTTGGTCTGTTGTATATTGGTAGCATGATACTAAGCGAAATACAAGATAAAGAACTTAGCTGTTGGTTGGATAATCTACAAGCAAACCCAATAACATTCCACACTTGTTGGCTTTTGGGGTGTCTTATGACATTCAGTGTCCAGAAATGTTTAATAGAATCGTTAGCACGACGGGTGAAATGCTTAGCGGTATTTCGTCTGCCGTTACATTCTGAGCTCAAATTCTGCCGAGGTCGACTTTGACTTTCATCCTTTCGGGGGTTCGATAAATTAAGTACCAGTTACACACTGGGGTCGATGTAATCGGCTTAATCCCTTTGTCTGTCATTGTTTGTCCCCTCTATGTTTAGCCCCTTGTGGGCAAAAAGAAATAAGAAACGTTAGCATACCGGGCATAATGCTTTGCAGTTTTTTGCCTGCTGCTACGTTCTGAGTTCAAATTTCACCGAGGTCGACTTTGCCTTTCATCCTTTCGGGGTTGATAAATTAAGTACCAGTTACGCACTGAGGTCGATGTAATCGTCTTAATCCCTTTGTCTGTCCTTGTTTGTCCCCTCTATGTTTAGCCCCTTGTGGGCAATAAAGAAATAATAACATTTAATAGTTTTTGGGTTTTTTTTTTTAGGAAAGGTGATGAGATTGCAGTGATGGTGCGTGACTTAATGGTTAGGGTATTTGGCTCACGATCATAAGGTTGTGAGTTCAATTTCCAGCAACACATTGTGTCCTTGAGTAAGACACTTTATTACATGTTGCTCCAGTCCACTCAGCTGGAAAAATGAGTTATACCTGTATTGCAAAAGGCCCAGCCTTGTCACATTCTCAGTCATACTAAATCTCCCTGAGAACTACATTAAGGTTACTGCATGTCTGTGGAGTATTCAGCCACTTGCCCATTAATTTCACAAGCAGGCTGTTCCATTGATCATATCAACTAGAACCCTCTTTGTGAAGATGCATGGCTTAATGATACTTGGCAACACGTGTCTTTGAGCAAGACACTTCATTTCACCTTGTTCCAGTCTAATCTGCTGGCAAAAATTATTTGTACCTGTATTTCAAAGGACCAGCCTTGTCACATTCCTGAGAACTACATTAAGGGTACACGTGTCTGTGGATTGCTCAGTCACTTGCACACGTTAATTTCACGTGTTAATTTCATCCGCAGGCTGTTCCGTTGATTGGATCAACTGGAACCCTCGTCGTCATAACCGATGGAGTGACAGATGAGATTGTAGGAAGTAGAACTTAACTGCCGAAGAGAATCATTAGGAAGTGTGAAAATACACTGGAAAGTATTTCATGGAGAATCATCATCACCATCACCACCACCACCACCACCATCATCATCATCATCATCATCCTTTAATGCACCATGTTCCAGTCTGATTTGGCATGGTTTTTTTATGGTTGGATGCCCTTCCTGACATCAATCACTTTACAGAGTGTGTTGGGTGCTTTTAACATGCGCCACCAGCACGAGCGCTTAAACGTGGCACCAGCAGAGGATCCTTTCAGGCCAATCCACTTCAGCAGGGGATGTGGCTTTGACACTCTGTTCCCTCTTTTACATTTTGTGAAGGAATTGTTTCCTCTGAAATGCATACTGATTAAGTCTGGTCCTACTTATGAGCTTGCTAAGACCAAGGTGAAAATATATCACTTTTGCTGTATGGGGATGACCTCAAACTATACATCAGAAATGAAAAAAATTTGGTTTCTCTTGTCTGACCAGTAGATGGGTAGATAAGTGTGCAGCTTTAATTATGAAGGGAGTTTGAAAATTTAATCTGAAAGTTTAAAGATACCACAAGATATCATTAGACCACTGAGAAGTAACGAAAGATAAGAAGTACCTAAAGGTGTGGCATGATGATAAGGAAATGAAATGAAAATTGAGAAAGAAAGTTTTCACAAAGATTTGGAAGGTGCTTGAAGCAAAACTATTTGAAGGTAGTGTCTTAATTCTTTCGTTACCACATTTCTTTTGAAATGTTCTGTGTCTGTTTCAATTAATTTTAAATATAACAAACAAATTTAGTAAAATAACTTAGCTATCATGGAGCTAGTGTTAGGAACACAAATTGTGACTAAGGTTTGGTGGAAAGTTTTAATTCAGAACTTATGAAAACAAGACATTTGTACTACAGAGCCAGGGACGGTTTCAGCTGGGTTGGTATTGAAAGGGCTAAAGTAACCAGAACTTAGGTCATGATAGTGTTGAGATATTCTTCTGTTCCTTTCTTAAAGTGGTCAAAGACAGGAATTGGATAAAAGAAAAGCACCCACTACACTCTCAGAGTGGTTGGCGTTAGGAAGGGCATCCATCTGTAGAAACTCTGCCAGATCAGATTGGAGCCTGGTGTAGCCATCTGGATCACCAGTCCTCAGTCAAATCGTCCAACCCATGCTAGCATGGAAAGCGGACATTAAACGATGATGATGAACAAGCAAACTACTCACAATGCATAACGCACACCACCCTAAAAGTAATACTGGTTTCAAATCTTGGCACAAGGCCAGCAAGTTTGAAGGAGGGATAAATTGATTGCATCGACCTCCATACTCAGTTGATACTTATTTTATTGACCTCAGTGGGATGAAAGGCAAAGTCGATCTTGGCAGTATTTGAACTCTGAATATAAAGACAGACAAAATGCTGTTGAGTGTTTTGCTGGCATTCTAACAGTTCTGCTAGTACACTGCCTTCATCCTAAAGGTAACATTGACTGGTTCTCTTTACCAAGAAGGGAAGGAGGCAGAGGTTTGTAAATTACAGAAGACACCATTATGGCTGTGATTTTGGATTTGGTAAACTATATTGTGCATAGTGAGGAGAGAATATTATGTGTAACCAGAAATATCAAAGAAGTCACTGAAACATTGAGAGAATTCTAGAACAATAGGACAAATTGTTGGAAAGATAAGCACAAATCAACGATGTTGAAAGTAAAGAACACTTGATATTCCCGGCAGATGGAAACTTGAAATGAAAAATTGAATCACTGATTATAGCTGCTCAGGAACAAGCCATTAGAATGTATGTGATAAGAAACAAAGATTAATAAAACCCAGTCAAGGAGCAAATGTAGAATCTGTGGAAAGGAAGTGAAAGTATTGATCATTTCATGAGAGAATGCAGTAAGCTAGTGCAAAAAGAGTATAAATACAAACATGAAAATGTGCATTGAAATTTGTTAATTTGAAGTGATAGAAAAGTAATATGAACACAGTTGGAAGCTGGATTTTATGGGGTTTCTCCATGAACACTAAACAAATTATTGAAGCAAGGAGACCCAATATGACTGTAGAAAAGACAAAAACGATCATAGACTTTGCAATGCTATATCATAGTAGAGTAGATACCAAAGAAATTGAAAAGCATCAGAACTTAAACAGAGAGATGAATAGTGGTAATTGGTCTACACTGTACAATGTCCGAAGTGTTTCTTAAGAGGCTGAAGGATATTTTAGAAATATGATACATATTGTAGAAAAGTGCAATCCTATATCCTGCATGAACTGTAAGGAGATCTCTTGAGATTTGAGGAGAGTTGTTGTCACCAAACCTCAGGATTATAAACATGCTAATGTAATAGCTTTTATATATAATAATAATAATAGTAATAATAACAATAATCTTTCTACTGAAGACACAGAGCCTGAAATTTGAGGGGAGAGGACTAGTCAATTACATTGACCCCAGTGTTTCACTGGTACTTAATTTAGCAACCCCAAAAAGATGGAAGGCAAAATCAACTTCAGTGGAATTTGAATGTAGCAACGAGTGAAATACCACTAAGCATTTCATCAGGTGAAATATTGCTAAGCATTTCAGCCAGAGTGCTAATGATTATGCCAGCTCGCCACCTTAATAATAATCTACTATAATAATACACTTGTGTCTTTCTCTGTCACAACATATGTGAATAAGGAAAATCAAACTCTGTTTCAACTCTATTTGTGTATGTGTGTGTGTATGTAAAAAGGGAAGTATGTGAATGTTTGTGCGTGTGTGTACAATGGAAGTGGGATGGTGAACATTCAACTCAGAAAACAAAAATTAAACAGCGTTTCAACTCTGTGTGAGTGTATACGTGTGCGTGTACAAGGGAAATATGTGACTGTATGTGTGAGCTAGGGTTCTTTCAATAACAAACGATGATCGATGTCACATCCCAAAAGACAACCACTAGATAACATTGATGAGTGTATTAATTTGATTTACCATCCATATTTATACATAAAATCCTACAATTAGCTGTCATTTTTGATGGCACAGGGCCAGCTAGTTAAATAATAATAATAATAATAATAATAATCCTTTCTACTATAGGCACAAGGCCTGAAATTTTGGGGGTGTCAGTTACATCAACCGCAGTGCACAACTGGTCATAATTCATTGACTTTGAAAGGATGAAAGACAAAGTTGACTTTGGTAGAATTTGATCTCAGAGCACAAAGGCAGATGAAATGCTGCTAAGCTCTTTGTCTGGTGTGCCAATGATTCTGCCTGGTCACTGCCTTAATAATAATAATAATAATAATAATAATAATAATAATAATGTGCCTGGTGTACCCTTATCAGACGGATGGTCATGATGGGTATATTGGGCTTCGTATATTTCACCCCAGTGTCACTTTGATGGCATGCACTGCTCTCTCACTCAATAATAATAATAATAATAATAATAATCATGTGCCTGGTGTACCCTTATCAGACGGGCGGTCATGATGGAGATACTGGGCTTCGTATAGTTTACCCCAGTGTCACTTTGATAATAATAATAATAATTAGAGTAATCATTTCTAATGTAGGCTCAGGGTCTGAAATTTTTGGTTTTAGGGGATTAACTGATAACGTCGACCCCAGTGTTGAACTGTTACTTATTTCATTGACCCCCAAAAGGATGAATGGTAAAGTTGATAAGAATTTTGTCTGGCTTGTTAATGATTTTACCAACTAATAATGATATTAGTTGTATTCATTCTGAGATTCAATCTGTTCTGGTGAGCATCATGAGTTTACTAATCAGATTAAGAACAATAAGAACAATAACCAAAAAGCAGTCTAAATATTGCATTTGATTGCAGAAATATTATACTAAGATCAATCAATGAATGCTTCAGTAATGATTGGAAAATATCCTCTGATATTGAACAGTTCAAATTATCTTCCACTCAGAAGATAATTTTTTTTTTGTTTCTTTTCTTTTTCTTTTTTTTTTGTTTGTTTGTTCTCTCAAGTGGTATCAATGAGTCACTGTTAGAATCATGCCAGTAATTTTGTAGAACTGACCAGACTCATTGATTTATCATAATGATTTTTTGTTTCCTTCATTTAATTTATACAAGAGGAGAATGTTGTGCCCATGACCTTGAGACAGGCGTTTCCATAATGGCAGGATTAATACATTTGATGTTCATGCTGAATATCTGTAAAGTGACATATGTAGGACGTGTGTAAGTGGCAGGGATAGAATTCCAGAAGGGTAGCATTCTCGGGGAAGAAGGACTGGGTGTGAAGATTAATGCTGTACCCGGGTATGGAAAGGTGGCAGAGTATGAATTGAGTGGAGATGGTTTAACAAGGCCATTGTAAAAGCTGTAGGAAAGACAGTAGTGATGAGACATATCAGGGGCTGGAGTGTGTTGTGGCACAGGCTGATGTGTGGCCCCTGTAGGGGTTGAGTCTTCAGGCACTTCCTCCATAGAATTCTCTTAGAAGTAACCGTCATAAGACTTTCTGGTTAGATTCCCTAGTGTGGCCAATACGATTACAGATATTAGTTTCAATGACACAAGGCCAACAAATTCAGGACAAGGGTAAGTCAATTACATTGGCCCCATTGCGTGACTGGTACTTATTTCATTGGCCCCGAAAGGATGGAAGGCAAAGTTGACCTTGGCAGAATTTGAACTGTTGTTGTCGGCACTCTATCGGTTACGACGACAAAGGTTCCAGTTGATCCAATCAACAGAACAGCCTGCTCATGAAATTAACATGCAAGTGGCTGAGCACTCCACAGACACGTATACCCTTCACATAGTTCCTGGGGATATTCAGCGTGACACAGTGTGACAAGGCTGACCCTTTGAATTACAGGCACAACAGAAACAGGAAGTAAGAATGAGAGAAAGTTGTGGTGAAAGAGTACAGCAGGGTTTTCATTCAATAAACACTCACAATGCCCGATCTGGGAATCGAAACTGCGATCCTACGACCGCGAGTCCGCTGCCCTAACCAATGGGCCATTGCGCCTCCACTAGAATTTGAACTAAGAACCTGAAGATGGATGAAATGCCACTAAGCATTTTGCCTGGCATCTTAAAGATTCTGCCAGCTGACCACCTTGTGTGACTAGATATTAATTGCCATTTTGGACACCATATTTCAATTTGCAACTATTGTATACTACCAAGTATGTTAAAGACTTATAAGTCGACTCGCAATGACCATCCTGTGTGAATTCTGCCCATGACTCTTTCACCACCGACTTGGATTCCAAAATCACATTCAGCACAATCATTATCCGATCCGAGGAGACTGGATAGAAACTGACAAACCTGATGCTCCGGATATGAGCTGGAGCTGCATCCCACCTGTGTTAGTAATGTGCTTGTTTATAGGGTCAATGGGTGGGATGTGGTCTGAAGAAGGAGCAAGAAGTGAAGTATGCACATACACCCAGTATCTATTTTTATATCTTTGAATCACATTGTTTCATCATCATCGTTTAATGTCCGCTTTCCTCGGAGAGGGTAGTGGATGCTTTTTTATGTGCCACCAGCATGGGAGCCAGTCAAGTGGCACTGGCAATGACCATGCGTGAATGAAACTTTTTATGTCCCACTGGCACAGAACCAGTTAGGTGGCACTGGCATCAACCATGCTCATATGGTGCTTTCTACATGCCACCAGCATGGGAGCCAGTCAGGTGGCACTGGCAATGACCACACTTGAATGGTGCTTTTTACGTGCCACTGGCATGGGTGCCAGTCAGGCAGTACTCGCAATGGCGAGCTGGCAGAACCGTTACCCCGCTGGGCGAAATGCTTAGTGGTATTTCGTCTGCCGCTACGTTCTGAGTTCAAATTCCGCCGAGGTCGACTTTGCCTTTCATCCTTTCGGGGTTGATAAATTAAGTACCAGTTACGTGCTGGGGTCGATATAATCAACTTAATCCCTTTGTCTGTCCTTGTTTGTCCCCCTCTATGTTTAGCCCCTTGTAGGCAATAAAGTAATAAGTACTGGCATCGGCCATGACAACGATTTTGTTTGACTCAACAGGTCTTCTCAAGCACAGTATATTGTCCAATGACTGAAGAGTTCTCTTAAATGATTGAAGGGTACTCTTAAATAGGCCGGTTATGTGACACTGGTAGAAGCCATGGCTATGGTCTCACTTGGCTTGTTTATGTATACATATTCGTAAATGAAATGTCTTATATTTTAGAGCTGGTTCTGGGTAATGGTAGACAATCTGTAAAGATAACCTTGAATATTATCCAAGCTTCTCCTTCTTGATCTATTCCTTGGTCTTCTGCTGGTTGGCTCAGCCTAAAGAATTCATCTAAGGATTATTTCCTGGATAAAAAAGAAAAGGGGGTGGAAAGGAGGATGCTGTCCTCCAAGCAGTGACCTAGCTTGGATGTTTGCAACCAAATGGATGATTCTATTAAAGCACTTAGGATTTAAGCAGTGGTGTTAAATTGGATAATGAATTAAGCCTGCTACCAAAGCAGGCCACAGCAGGATTTGAATTCAGAATGCAAAGCATTGGAAGAAATCCCACATGATAGCCTATATGACACTCTAACATTTTCCACTCATTCACTTCCCTCTAGAATGGTAATTTTTTTTTTTATTATCAACTCTGGAAGAATGAAAGACAAAGCTGACCTTGACAAGATTTTAATCCAAAATACAAGGCACCAGAATAAATACCACATTCATTTTATCTCACACTGCAATCACTTTGCCAATTCACTCATCATCATTTAATGTCGGTATTCCAGGCTAGCATAGGTTGGATAAAACTAGCTTTGAGTATACAAAGGACCTTGATATTTTATTTAAACCTAATTCCATAAAGCTGCAATATAATATTCTGACGCTATTAGGTTACCGCAATAACATCTGCAAGTCCATTAGAAAGAACTGAAACAACAACAACAAAAAAAACACCTTGTTTTAATCAAGTATAGCTTTAATGCGTAGTGTGTCAGTTCATGTCGACTTTGTGTATATGTACATATTTGTGCAAGTGTAGTCTTGCAACACTTTACATAACACAAAAATACATTCACTTGTAAAAAAAAATATTTAAAAAAAAAAAAACGGAAAAGAGAAAAGAAAGAAAGAAAAAAAAAATCCTGAAGGATATCAGATACTTATCAATATAGACAATTACAATTACAACAAGCTAAAATATTGGATAGTGTTATTTATATGCACTGAGTATGTAGAGTAGGATGCAACAGATCGTATTTGATCATATGATCTATTCTGAAGTGTAGGGTTCTCTTCAGCTTAAAGTCATTGTTTGCACTCAAAATAAGGTGTGTGCATGCATGTGACTATATGTGCATGTTATTGTGTACATGCATGCTTGCATGCATTCATGCATTCATGCATATATGTGTGTGTTTTGTATTATCAAATTACTGATATCTTAAGTTTCTAAATTGCACAAACCGACAAAAACCATTTAAAATAGCTCAATCTATTCACCGATCTCTTTCTTTCTTTCTTTTTCTCTTTTCTTCAATATCCTGTATTTTTTGTGTCTGTTGAACTAGTCAGTTGGCATGGAAACAAATTTCAGTGTTAAAAAAAAGTTATAGAGTATAAAATGGTGTACAAATGAGAATGTATTATAAGAAGTTTGCTTCCCAACCACATGGTTCCGGGTTCTGTCAAACTGTGTAAAATCTCAGGCAAGTGTCTTCTACTATAGCTCCAGACTGGCCAGAGCCTTGCATGTGGATTTAGAAGACAGAAGCCAGTAGTAAATCTAATATATAAATAGTAATTTCTGTCTGTCTGTTACCACCTTAGTGCCTAAACCAGTGAACCAATTTTCACGAAACTTTGCATACATGTTACACTAACATCCAGTTCAATAATAGGCTGATTGGATTTCAATAAAAATCTATAATATGCCCCCTAGAGGCGTTGGGTGAATTATATGATAAAATGAGAAGGTTACAAAAAGTATTAGTCTGTAGGAAACGTAGTAAGAAAGAGAGGGTGACTTATATCAGTGAAGGCAAGAACAATGGTGGCAATAGGATGATAATGTTATTACATCTGTCATATACATGGGACGCTGCAAACATACTTTCGTAAATACATAGATACAACACACACACACACACACACACACACACACACACACACACACGCACACACCCATACACACACATATACACACAGAAAAGTGGGTGTGAGGAATACGTAGTTTTAAGGAGAGAGAGGGCAGGCAGCTTTTCTGCTGTCCATCACATAGAAACACTCACACACACACACACACATACATACATACATACATACATACATATGTCTGCTATACACCATTTTAAACTCGTGATTACCTGTGTACATTTGTCAATGTGTGTGTATCACGTCCTATAACTATCTGTCTCTCTACTTTTATAGGGTCTTCCCTATTGCTGTCCTATATTGTGAGATTTTTAAATTATGTCAAAATTTCCAAATTTGGTATGTTGAAATAATTTTTCCTTGTTATATCCGATTTTGTTATTTACTTGTTCCAGAAAAATTGCAGAAAAATGTTACTGAGATTTAAAGTTTAATCAGTTTTACCTAATCAGAAAACAGGATTTGGAAACTGGCAATTTCTGCATGATAGCAATCATGAAAAGATGGCTATCACGAAATGAAAGCAAAATCATGAGCATTACGATGACCAAAGTTGTAAGAACTTCTGAAGTTTTAGGTGCAGGAGTGGCTGTGTGGTAAGTAGCTTGCTTCCCAACCACATGGTTTTGGGTTCAGTCCTACTGCATGGCACCTTGGGCAAGTGTCTTCTACTATAGCCTCGGGCCGACCAAAGCCTTGTGAGTGAATTTGGTGGACAGAAACTGAAAGAAGCCCATCGTATATATGTATATATATATATATGTATGTCTGTGTATATGTTTGTGTATCTGTGTCTGTACCCCCAACATCGCTTGACAACCAATGGTGGTGTATTTATGCCCCTATAATGTAACAGTTTGGCACCAAAATCGCTTGACAGCCGATGCTGGTGTATTAACATCCCCGTAACTTAGCGGTTCGGCAAAAGAGACCGCTAGAATAAGTACTAGGCTTACAAAGAATAAGTCCTGGGTTGATTTGCTCGACTAAAGACGGTGCTCCAGCATGGCTGCAGTCAAATGACTGAAACAAGTAAAAGAGTAAAAGAGTAATAGAATAAGTACTGGGCTTACAAAGAATAAGTCCTGGGGTCGATTTGCTCGACTAAAAGCGGTGCTCCAGCATGGCTACAGTTAAATGACTGAAACAAGTAAAAGAGAAAAGAGAAAGTCATGTGAAATGGTCGAAAAGACATGTAGATAATTTAAAAAGGAAAGAAATCCTCAACGAAGTAGTTTTTTAAGGTTTTTTTAGTTTGAAAAAGGGAAGAGCTTGTGACCCTTATAAACTAAATCCCCCTGATAGCTGATGTCCAGTTAGAGGTTCTATAACTTAATAAAAAAACACATGTTAGGAAAACATGGCTTGGTATAAAAAAGAAAAACAAGGGTTTGGAGGAGTACAGCAATTATGTGGTGGAGGAAGAAAGATTGAAAAATTCTGTCTAATGATATGGTAGAGGTGATGAGAGAGGGAAAAGAAACACAGTTGAACTAGGTAGGCTTGCTCGGTTAAGGTGTTTCATAAATGTTGGGTAGTGACAGGCAGAGCATAATTGTGAATTACATGTGGCTGAAATGGGGTTCCTTAGAAGGGTCCCTGAAGTAATATTACTCAGAGATCAGGGAGTTTCTCTCCAGTTTGAGCTGTTCTTTCCCTTTCTCTGTGTGTGTTGTGAAAAGTAAGAACATCTAAGTCATTCCCCTATAGAAAGGAAAAATGTGGAGCAACATAAATGAGCAATGACATCTCAGAATACAGGTTGGGAGAAGCCTTTGATTTTGGCCATGGAATGTTTTAGCATAGCTGGTTTGGTGCTGCCTGTTTGACATTGCTGATTTGATGCTGACTTATTTGACATCAGCTATTTTAGTGTGTTTTTTTTTCTCATGTCAATGTTTCTCTTGTTCTCTCTATCCCTCTCCTTGCTGTCTCTCTGTTTATGTGTGTGAGAATATTTCTCTTTGTGATTCTGAGGAGAGGAAAAGTGTTCATGCTGACAATGTTCAGTCAATAAATTGTAATCTCTCTCTCTCTCTCTTTCTCTCTGTCTCTTTCTTATTTCTTTACTTCCCACAAGGGGCTACACACAGAGGGGACAAACACGAAGAGACAAATGGATTAAGTTGATTATATCGACCCCAGCACGTAACTGGTACTTATTTAATCGACCCCAAGAGGATGAAAGACAAAGTCGACCTCAGCAGAATTTGAACTCAGAACATAACGGCAGACGAAATACCATTAAGCATTTTGCCCCGCACACTAATGTTTTTGCCAGCTCGCTGCCTTTCTATCTGTATGTGTATCTTTCTGCATGTCTATGCATGAGGAAATCATTGGCATCAAAACAGCTGCACCCAAATCAACTTGTTCCTCTTCATTGTGTACTGTAATGGTGTAGTCCGACTTATTGAGGAGTTCATTAAGGGAGACAAGATTTAGCATATTTGCCTGTGTCAAGAAAACATGTGGCTAAGTGGTTAGGATATTTGGCTCAAGGTCACAAGGTCACGAGTTTGATTCCTAGTAGCACATTTTGTCCTTGAGCAAAACATTTTACTTCACCCATGCCAGTGACAAGTAAAAAGCACCCAACACACTCTGTAAAATGGTTGGCATTAGGAAGGGCATCCAGCCATAGGAACCATGCCAAAAACAGACAATTAAGGCCTGGTACAGCTCTCCAGCCGGCCAGCTCTCCAGCCGGCCAGCTCTTGTCAGATGGTCTAACCCATGCCAGCATGCAAAACGAACGTTAAATGATGATGATTATGTATCATTATCATCATGCAGTCCACTTATCTGACAAAAATGTGTTGTACCTGTATTTCAAAGAATCAGCCTTGTCACATTCTAGGTCAATGCTGAATCTCCTGGAGAACTATTTTAAAGGTACACATGTCTGTGGAATGCTCAACCACTTGCACTTTAGCTTTCATGAGCAAGCTAGAATTCTCTAGAATCAACTAGAATTCTCACCATTGTTACTGACAGTGTTACCAGAGTGGGAGTATTGAGTAATAACTGCTATTGTTTTTCAAAATTTCTAAAGTTAGAAGCCACAGTGGAATTATGTAGGAGTATGGATTATATTATTTATAGACACAAATTTAAAGATTTGAATTACGTTTATATTGTCACTCTTGTGTAGTACCATGAGTTTGTTATTCTTGTTTTGGTGTAAGTTGGGCTGCTTGTTACGCACACTTGATGAACAGATGTAAACACAATCGTATATTTTAGGATTTATTGAACAGGAGTAGGCACAGGAGTGGCTGTGTGGTAAGTGGCTTGCTTCCCAAACACATGGTTCTGGGCTCAGTTCCACTGTGTGGCACCTTGGGCAAGTGTCTTCTACTATAGCCCTGGGCCGACCAAAGCCTTGTGAGTGGATTTAGTAGATGGAAACTGAAAGAAGCCGAAGGAAACTGAAAGAAGCCGAAGGAAACTGACAGAAACTGAAAAGGCAGCAAGCTGGTAGAAATGTTAGCACGCCGGGCAAAATGCTTAGCGGTATTTCATCTGTCTTTACGTTCTGAGTTCAAATTCTGCTGAGGTCGACTTTGCCTTTCATTCTTTCAGGGTCAATAAATTAAGTACCAGTTACGCACTTTATCCCTTTGTCTGTCCTTGTTTGTCCCCTTTATGTTTAACCTTTTGTGGGCAATAAAGAAATAGGAAACTGAAAGAATCCCATCGTATATATATATATGTGTGTGTGTGTATGTTTGTGTGTCTGTGTTTGTCCCACCACCATTACTTGACAACCGATGCTGGTGTAACTTAGCAGTTCAGCAAAAGAGAGAACAATAGAATAAGTACTAGACTCACAAAGAGTAAGTCCTGGGGTCAGTTTGTTCAACTAAAGGCAGTGCTCCAGCATGGCCACAGTCAAATGACTGAAACAAAAAAAAAGAAAAAAAAAGAGGAGAATGAGGGGATAGTGAATATAATCTAATAACTACTTATAGAAGATCAAAGGACATGAAAAACGAGCGTAGTAGTGACTAGCAAGGCTCGAGATGCTGAGAAGAATTGGTTTGATATTATGAGGAAAGATTTCCTTTCTTTTGTAGTTGGGTTCACTTAAAATATAGGAATGGGCGTGGTTGTGTGGTAAGAGGTTTGCTTCCCAACCACATGGTTCTGGGTTCAGTCCCACTATGTGGCACAGGGGCAAATTGTTTTCTTCTATGGACTTAGGCCGATCAAAGCCTTGTGAATGGATTTGGTTGACGGAAACTGAAAGAAGCCTGTCGTGTATATATGTATGTGTGTGTGTGTTTGTGTATTTGCAGATGTCTCTCATCACCACCTGACAACCAGTGTTGTTGTGTTTGCATCCTTTTAGCTTAGTGGTTTGACAAAGGAGACTGATAGAATAAATACTGGGCTAAGAAAAAAAAAAAAAACGGTACTGGGGTCGACTTGTTAAACTAAAAATTCTTCAAAGTGGTGCTCCAGCATGGCCACAGTCTAATGACTGCAGCTGCTCTCGATGAGCTTTTGTCTTAATAGAAAGTGGAAAGGTCATAGAAAATTTGACCATGTTCTTATATAGCATGATATTACTGCCAGCTGATTGGTTGATAACCAGGGTCTGATACAAATGTGGACTGGACTTGAATATCAGTTTTGTAAAGTTTCAATTCCAGGTCACACAAAAATATTTGTAAATGAAGTTAAAATATTTAACCCTTTTAGCATTTAAACTGACCATATCTGGCCAAAATATTTAACCTGATTTATGTTAAAATGGACCAGATCCAGCCTCTCATACCTACACTACAATGTCCCTCTGAAAATATACAAACACACCATTGAAAATCTTGAAGCTACAAGATAGTGCATGATTAATTTAATTCAAAGCAATGTGAATAAATAAGCATTACATTTGACAGAGTAATCTGAACGATAAAGGATTATACACACACAGATATCCATTTAGCATTTAAACTAGACATATTCAGCCCAAATATTCTATCTGTTCTATGTTCAAACTAGCTAAATCTGGCCTCTCATACCTATCACACAATGTCATTCTAAAACTAAGCAGTCACATCATTGAAATCTCAAAGCTATGAGATAATTTATGATCAATTCAAAACAATCTGAATAAATAAGAATCACATTTGACTGAGTAATCTGGATGCTGAAGGATTGATAACAGCAAAGCACTGTGTCTCCTTCAACAATGCAATCATTACACAATATCAGACAAAAACAGGTTTTCCCCAACGGAATTTCTACATAGGAACAGCAACAACAAAGCAAGTAAAAACCTCTTCTTTTTAGCTTTTAAACTGGCCATGTCCAGCCCAAATATTCTACCTGTTTTATGTTCAAACTGGCCAGATCTAGCCTCTCACACCTACCCTACAATGCCATTCTAAAAACTAAACAATCATTTCATTGAAATCTCAGTGTATGATTGATTGAAAACAATGAGAATAAATAAGTATTACATTTGACTGAGTAATCTGAATGTTAAAAGGGTTAATAACAACATAGCACTGAGTCTCCTTCAATAACATAATCACTACACAGTATCAGAGAAAAGCAGGTTTACCCCAACAGAATTCCTACATTGGAACAGCAACAACAACAACAACAACAAATAAAAACATCCCCCTCTTAGCATTTAAATTAGCCATATCCAACCCAAATATTCTGCCCTTTTTATGTTCAAATTGGCCAGATCCAAGCCTCTCACACCCACTCTATAATGTCATTAAAAAAATTAACAATCACATCATTGGAATCTCAAAGTTATGAGAGAATGCAAGGTTAATTAAAAACAATGTGAATAAATAAGCATTACATTTGACAAAGCAATCTAAATGCTAAAGGGTTAAATATCTTTTAAAAATTTGATTGGTTTATTTTAATTTCATTTGTTTGTTTGTCATTGTAGTTAAACCTCAGGTAGTCCTGATCCGGTGGACCTATGACCAAAAGCATTCCAGCCATGAATATTCTATTTGCTTTGTATATACAAAACTCTTTTGTCCAACATAACCTTTTCAAGATGGTGAAGTGTAATGTGAAGGAGATTTTGCTGCTATTTTGAGGAAGTTGACCAAACATGAAGAGGACACCCTCATTGGCAGCCATGAAGAGGCTCATTCTGAATTAATTGTTTGTTTGTGATAGCAGTTACTAGCTAGTTTATTTTATTAGATTACAAAAGACTTATTCTTCAATTACCGAGTGAAGAGTGTGTCAGCTTGGTAGATTCCTGTTATTAGAGAACAAGCCAGTATAAGATGGATCAGACAGAAAAATTCCTATTGAGAATTCAGCATATATCACAGGCTTGGCTCTCCAACCACTTAGCATTCACTTAACAATCTTCAAGCATTATATATTGCTATCAGCCCTAGTGCCTCTAGTGTTGCTATCTGATTGCTTAACCAACAACAAATAACCACCAAATTTTTCTTCAAATAACTTTCTATTATCTTAAAAAAAAAACAAACAGGAGTAGGCACAGTAGAATAATGGAATTCTTGACACATCCGTTACTGTATTCCTGTTTAAAAACAAACTGCTTTTGTTTCAGCTAATTTTGAAAATAATCAAGAATTTAGCCAAATAACTTTGTCGTTATTAAGCTGGTTCTTCGAAGATAAATTTACTTGAAATTTTGATAGACGGTTTTAATTTAGATTACTTTAAAATGGGTGAGTTTATCTCATAGAACTGCGGTGGAGTGGGGGTGGGGGCTCAGGCAGGTTGGTATCAAAAGGGTTTAGGGTTAATTTAGTCCATAGTCTGTTGCACACTGCTCAGTACATCGGCTTATTTGTACCCACCATGTCAGCCTCTTTAGTTTTTGTGAATAGTCTCAATGAAAAGGAAGAAGAAAAATGGTTGTTATTCCCTGACTCAGCTCTTTCTCTTTTATCCAGACTAAGTATTCAGCTGGCATCCTAATGAGAATGAGAATAATCAAGTTGAGGTTAGTTAGTTCTGAGAGAGCAAGAAAGAGAGGGGGAGGGAGAGGGAGTGAGAGAGAGAGAGAGAGAGAGAGAGGGCAGGGAGATAGAGAAAGAAAGAGCAAGATAGTGAGAGAAAGAGAGAAAGAAGGAGGGAGAGAAAGGAAGAGAGAGACAGAAAGACAGATAGAGCAAGGGAGAGAGACAGAGTAAGAGAGGGAGAGAGAGACAGAGTAAGAGAGGGAGAGAGAGACAGAGTAAGAGAGGGAGAGAGAGACAGAGTAAGAGAGGGAGAGAGAGAAAGAAGGAGGGAGAGAGAGGAAGAGAGAGACAGCAAAAGACAGAAAAAGCAAGGGAGAGAGAGAGGGGAAGAGAGAGAGAGAAAAAGAGACAGAGCAAGGGGAGAGAGAAAGAAAGACAGAGTAAGAGAGGGAGAGAGAGATAGAGCAAGGGAAGAGAGAGGGGGAGGAAGAGAGAGAAAGAAAGACTGAGGGAGAGAGGGCAAGAAATCAACTTTGTATGTGAGTGGTTCTTTAGTTTATCACTCCCTCCCATCCTTACTCACCCCAAAAAAGATGAAAGATTAAGTCAACCTCTGCGGGATTTGAACTCAGAATGCAAAGAGACGGAACAAATGCTGCAAAGCATTTGTCCAATGCCCTAATGATTCTGTCAACAGATCAATCAACCTTTTGATATCCCTAAAAAAAAAAAACACACACAGAATGACTTTGATCACATTTCTGCTCAGTCAAGGTTGATGAGGATTAATGAGTAATCGACAACTTCTTTTCTTTTTAATCTTTTTTTTTTTACACCTTTCAGCTACTGGACTGTGACCATGCTGGAGTACTGCTTTGAAGAAATTTAAGTTGAATGAATCGAACCCAGGACTTATTTTTCTTTTTAAGCCTCATACTCATTAGTTGGAGGCATGTGGCTTAGTGGTTAGGGTGTTGAACTCATGATCATAAGATTGTGGTTTCAATTCCTAGACTAGTTGATGTGTTGTGTTCTTGAGCAAAACACTTCATTTCACGTTGCTCGGACTAGGGTCCCATTTAGGTGGGGAATTTATTCACCATGAAACAGGGAAACTGGCCCTTATAAGTCGACATGACTCAAGAAAGTAACCTTTATTTGCTTTACTTATTCTGTTGGCCTCTTTTACTAAACTACTAGGTTATGAGGATGTAAACAAACCAACACCAGCTGTCAAGTGGTGGCACAGGCACACACACATACACACATACACACACACACATGCCACAGAACCTCCCAAAACTAGACACCAATATCTAAGCTTAATAAAATTATCTATGAAGAAAAAGCAGTACCAATGTATGTGATCTTCGCAAACTATGAACCTACAAACACTTTCCACCTTATGGCAAAGAAGTGCAACCCATAATAACTAGACTAAGATATAAGAAATTCACAATCAGACATAACAAATGTGTATGCCCATCATCAGCTGCCAAACAATTATCTCTATAGTATTGACACCTGGGCAGTATCATTCAATCTGGCAGTGTCAACTGTGTTAAAAATATAAATGCTGCTTAGGTGTATACATACACAAGCAATTAAATCGATGATAGTGACCATCATACATGAGGCAAAGCTTCATAAAAAATATACATACATATATGTATATAGGGGATGTAGCTCAGTGGTAGAGCGTTCACTTTGCATGCAAAAGGACCTGGGTTCGATACCCAACATCTCCAAATCTGTAATACAGATGTTTTTTTAGGTGCAGGAGTGACTGTGTGGTAAGTAGCTTGCTTACTAACCACATGGTCCTGCGTTCAGTCCCACTGTGTTGCACCTTGGGCAAGTGTCTTCTACTGTAGCCTCAGGCCGACCAAAGTTTTGTGAGTGGATTTGGTAGACGGAAACTGAAAGAAGCCCGTCATATATGTATACATATGTGTATGTGTGCGTATATGTTTGTGTGTCTGTTTGTCCCCCCAGTATCACTTGACAACCGATGCTGGTGTGTTTACGTCCCCATAACTTAGTGGTTCGGCAAAAGGGACCGATAGAATAAGTACTAGGCTTACAAAGAATAAGCTCTGGGGTTGATTTGCTCGACTATAAAGGCGGTGCTCCAGCATGGCCGCAGTCAAATGACTGAAACAAGTAAAAGAGTAAAGAGTAAAACAGTATGTATATATCATCATCATCGTTTAACGTCTGCTTTCCATGCTAGCATGGGTTGGACGATTTGACTGAGGACTGGTGAAATCAGATGGCAACACCAGGCTCCAATCTAATTTGGCAGAGTTTCTACAGCTGGATGCCCTTCCTAACGCCAACCACTCAGAGAGTGTAGTATATATATATATATAACCAGCCGAAATTGCAAGGATAATCTGGATCTCGACTGAAGAGAGAAAACTCCGAATGACCTGTCCGTGTTTTCTTTGTATCGTCTATCTGGATGTTTTGTCCCTTTCATGTATCACCTAACTGTCTGGATGTCTTGCGTTCTTGTCCCATTCTGTATTATTTATATATACACACACACACACACACACACACACATACATACATATGTATATATCAACAGTAATAACACTGATGAACATTTAAAAAGAAATTTTTTAGTTGTTTTGCTTTTTACAATTAATCCTCCATGATTTGATGGTGTTGGGTTCAGAAAAGCCCCTAGAAATTTTCTATCATGTCAAGTTTTTTGTTAAATAGGAATTCGTTTTTTTTTTTACCAAAAAATGTCAATTTTGCCATTAAATGCAATACCGAAATAATAAGGCGATGAGCTGGCAGAACCGTTAGCACACCGGGCGAAATGCTTAGCGGTATTTCGTCTGCCTTTACATTCTGGGTTCAAATTCCATCAAGGTTGACTTTGCCTTTCATACTTTCGGGGTCAATAAATTAAGTACCAGTTATACACTGGGGTCAATGTAATCGACTGGCCAACGTACCCCCACCACAAAAAAAATTTCAGGCTTTGTGCTTAGAGTGCCCTTGTGCCCCCCAAAATTTTGGGCCTTGTGCTTAGAGTAGAAAAGAATACTGAAATAAGAAACTAACACAAACCAAACAGTACTTTCTATTGTTTTACAGATATATTACACAAAATGTTTAATTACACATCTTAGAATAGATATTTCTGTCAAACTGGAGTTTGAACTACTCAAGGAATGAACTTTCTCTTTGTTGCTTTGTGTGAATAAATTGCATCATGACAGTCTCTTTGCGGTGATCAACAATAGACAGCACCATGTTGGTGTTTTACCTGCCTTGATACCTAGTCCCTATGTTCTCAATGTCTTGGTGGAATCTCTTTCCTTGTTCATCACTATTGCCTTAGGATTTTCAAGGAAGTAGTCCAGGTGACTGTGCAGGAAATGCACATTTACACTCATGCTGCAGCCCAGTTCTTGAAAACTGGTTAACAGGGTTTGCACAAAATCTTCATAACTGGATGGCTTCCTGTTTCTCAAGAAATCAGATACAATTGCAACAAAAGCACTCCATGCTTCTTTTTTCAATGCCAGACATGCTCTCCAAAAATAGCTCGTCCAGTAAGAGTCACCTGATATGTGGCCCATCAAACACCCCAACCTTATTTTTCTCAAGACAAAGCTGGAAACTTTCTGCTTAAGCATTTGAAGCAGTCACTGTCTCAGTGTTTCAACACATGTTTTGCACACTATATGGGGCACCCAAGCTTTGTCTTGTCACCTAGTTTTGTACTAAAGTAAGTAAGGAAATAAGTTAAGCTTTCTTCACAAAATCTGTGATTTTGTTTCACTGCTTAATCCAGAAATAAGCAGAAGGCATCAAGACTGTTTTTACATTCTCTTCGCAACTGGCCATATTTCTGAAACACAAAACATATTCAAGCCAGTTGTCAGCTGAGAAAGCATTTTCAAAATAGTCAACAGTTATAAAGTAAACAAATGCAGATTTATGATGGCAAAGTTCCTTAAAGAGCATACATACCATGAAGTTCATTTTACAATTCTTTGACCATGCTTAATGAAATATGACCTCAACCCATGTGACCTCACAATCAAAACATTAAGGGCACATTCAAAATACCAGTTTTCATAAGAGACAGTTAAAAGTTCAGTAAAACATGTCTTGTCTAGTTTGCAATGACAGTCACATTAAATTAAGCAAAGTGTGGGCATATCTGCAGATAAATTCTTCAAATATGAGATGTATGGTGTCAAGAACCACAACAATATGTTGTTCTTTAACATCTAATTGTATAAAGGACATTTATGTGATCCTCATGACATTTGAAACTGGTTAGGTCGAAAATAGTGGATGTTACTCAACTTTGATACTTTTTATTTAGAGTGGCTGTGTGGTAAGTAGCTTGCTTACCAACCACATGGTTCCGGGTTCAGTCCCACTGCGTGGCACCTTGGGCAAGTGTCTTCTACTATAGCCTCGGGCCGACCAAAGCCTTGTGAGTGGATTTGGTAGACGGAAACTGAAAGAAGCCCACCATATATATGTATATGTATGTATATATGTGTGTGTGTGTGTGTGTGTGTGTCTGTGTGTGTGTGTGTGTGTGTGTGTGTGTGTGTGTGTATGTTTGTGTGTCTGTGTTTGTCCCATCCAACATCGCTTGACAACCGATGCTGGTGTGTTTACATCCCTGTAACTTAACGGTTCTGCAAAAGAGACCGATAGAATAAGTACTAGGCTTACAAAGAATAAGTCCTGAGGTCGATTTGCTCGACTAAAAGGCGGTGCTCCAGCATGGCCACAGTCAAATGACTGAAACAAGTAAAAGAGTTTTTGTTTTCCCTTTTGTAGTCGTATTTACTTTAAATAACATTGAAAAGCTATGTTTTCAAAGTTATGTAAAGCTCCATACATGGGTTCGCATTGGATGAAGTCAAATCTATCCTTAGAAATGGTGACAATACCAGAAATATTGAAAAATGGACATCTCAGTTTGTGAAAAATCTTGAGATGATAGAGCAAAACGGATTTCATTTTTGAAATCAGCACCCCTGAAATTAGTAGGAAACATGTCTCCAGCATCAGACTACAAAAACCCTGTTCCCCATTGTAATAATAAGGAGTATGGAGACTCGTACATTCGCAAAATTTATTTTACAGTTATATACAACATACTACAATGACTTCAGGGAACTTTTACAGTCCAGTGTAGGACACATGGAATTACTCAATGGAAGAATTCACAGAGCGACTAACAACTAATTGTAGCACAGACATTGAATACTGACTGTTGCATTTGGATAGCATCCTGACTGAGAGCTAATATAGTATCTGCCTAGATAATATATTCCTCCAAACTCACTTTTATACATGTGTATATAAATATATATATATATATATTGAGAGAGAGAGAGAGAGAGTATTGATTGTTTGGATATGTACAGTCAACCGTGTCAGCCTTAACTTATAATGCTCGCCTGACTGGCCTTCGTAGGATTTTCGAGCGAGATCATTGCCAGTGCCCCTGGACTGGCTCTTGTGTGGGTGGCACATAAAATACACCATTCTGAGTGTGGCCATTGCCAGTACCGCCTGACTGGCCTTCGTGCGGGTGACACGTAAAAGCACCCACTACACTCTCTGAGTGGTTGGCGTTAGGAAGGGCATCCAGCTGTAGAAACTCTGCCAAATCAGATTGGAGGCTGGTGTTGCCATCCGGTTTCACCAGTCCTTAGTCAAATCGTCCAACCCATGCTAGCATGGAAAGCGGACGTTAAACGATGATGACGATGATGATGATGAGTCATGTGACTATCCTCTACCAATCAAATCCTATTCAAAACATATACTAATTTGAGCCATAAACTCCCTATAAAAACAGGGCAAACTTCAAACACTAATCAGAAGCAAGAAAGCTGCGACATAAGCCATGTCTTTCTATCTGAACTTTTTGAAAATCAGTGTAAACTGAAAAACCGGTTAGAGCTTTAAATATATTAATAAAGATATTTTAATTATTTTCAGTGCATTTTCAACTTCTATTTTTCCTATATTTCTACCTGGCATTAATGTAGCAACATTTGAAATATTGTCCAGATAAATCTAGCTAAAGAAGACTAATTAAATTTATGATAAACAAACGTATTTGAAGAGTTCGAAACCTAGGTACTAGACTATCTGATTCTGGGTTGTCCATTTATCTAATGTTCTTCCTACAGGTGAGGCACAATTTTTTATGTTCACTTCCCTCACACATCTTTGCCAGTATATAAACAGTGAAGTTTTACGATAGCATCATAAATTTACCGACTGTTATTTCCAGTAAACATTGGTGCCTTGTTGTACCACTACTCTATATTTATATATATATATATATATATATATATATATATATATATATGTATGCATGTATATATATATGTATAATTTTTATGTATGTATACATGTATAATTTTTATGAAGCTTTGCTCCTGTTGATTTTGATGTACGAGTACTTCAGGAGATTTCAAAAAGAAAAAAGAAAAAAACAATTAAAAAAGAAAAGAAAAGCTGCAATGGTTGCGTGAATATAATTTGAGTCCAGGAATAAATTTTACAACAAAGTCACAATGGGGACAACAGTGATGATTTTGGTTTTGCCTGGAATTGGACAAATGTCTCTGTTGAATGCATGATATTATTGTTTTATTTGTTCAAATTGTTTTGATGTGTCATAGCACATTTTACTCTTCATGCAAATCAATTTAGGCAATAACTTACCCAAGATATCAGATTGAGCTGTAAAGGTTTTAGAGATTTCTTCAATTTCATCCTTATAGCTAAGGACAGAACTTCATTTACTGAAGTGTTGCTCTGCTTGTTGGCTACACAAAAGAATTTTCAGAATGTGGACATCTTTCATTTGAACATGTCCTGCACCAAATACTCAACAGCATGTTTTTGATACTTGAGATTTCACTTTTCTCTAAAATGTTGACATTTGATATCTTACCATTTTGTGTTGCAGATATTGTGCAGACAGCACAAGTGAAAGATTCCAGATTTCTTTATATGTCTGTCATAGTTAGTCCATACTTCTGCTCCATACAAAAGTGTGCTCAAAATACAAGATTTGTATACACTTATTTCAGTTTTCAGTCAAACATCATTTTCATCCCCTGAATAATGGTGAAGTTTTCCAAAAGCACATGTAACCTTAGATATTCTAACATTGATACAGTGAATCTTGGGGTGCTCTGGAAGATTTCTGTCAAAAGTTGGTCGTCCGGATAAAACGATAATAGTATCTTTGCAGAAAAGAATGATGGCAACAGTGATTGTTGGCACTCCGTCGCTTACGACGACGAGGGTTCCAGTTGATCCGATCAACGGAACAGCCTGCTCGTGAAATTAACGTGCAAGTGGCTGAGCACTCCACAGACACGTGTACCCTTAACGTAGTTCTCGGGGATATTCAGTGTGACACAGTGTGACAAGGCTGACCCTTTGCATTACAGGCACAACAGAAACAGGAAGTAAGAGAAAGTTGTGGTGAAAGATTACAGCAGGGTTTGCCACCATCCCCTGCCGGAGCCTTGGGGAGCGTTAGCTCAATAAACACTCACAACGCTCGGTCTGGGAATCGAAACCATGATCCTATGACCGCGAGTCCGCTACCCTAACCACTGGGCTATTGCGCCTCCATGGCAACAGTGATATCTAATGGTCAATGTTCAGAGGTATTTTCTGTTGCAACTGGAACCAAACAGGGCTGTGTTTTAGCTCCTGTACTTTCTTCCATATTCTTTTCAATGATGCTTTTAGGGATTACCATGAAGGTGCAAAATTTCAGTTTTGCGCAAAAGGTGGTCTGCTAAACCTAAAAGAACAAGTTTTAGATCAAAGAAAAAGATCAAGGAAGAGATTCTAAGTGATTTTCTTAGCACTTCGATTCCTCATACATTTGAGGGAATTAAAGATACAGTTGGCAGGTTTATTGCAGCAGTTCGTGCATTTGGACTGACTATCAGAATCAGGAAGACTGAAGTTCTATTCCATTGGAGGGAACATACTCAAGATTCAAATGTGATGATTTACAGCAAGCCACTCAAATAAGTCAGTCAAATAAGTAGTTTGGAAATACAGTAACTTTAAGAGTACTCTTGGTGATGAAGTTGATGTTAGAATATCTAAAACTACAAGTGCTTTTGGAAAACTTTCCCATCAGTTGTGGGCTGAACATAATGTTGGTTTGAAAACAGAAGTATGGACTATGACGGACATATAATAGAGAAACCTGAATCCTTTCACATGTGTTGCCTGCACAATATCTGCAATACAAAAATGGTAAGATAAGATATCAAATATCAACATTTTAGAGAAATGTGATATCTCTAGTAAAAAAAAAACATGCTGTTGAGTACAGTTCTATATTTAAGAGATGAGGAATTATGTACATTATTTATATTTGACGGATATTTGTCCTCATTTTGTTCGTTGTTAACAACGTTTCGGTTGATATACCCTCCAGCCTTCATCAGGTGTCTTGGGGAAATTTCGAACCTAAGGTATTTTTTGATGTTATTATTATTATTATTATTATTATTATTATTATTATTATTATTATTATTATTATTATTAATAATCTTAATAATAATAATAATAATAACAATAATAATAATAATAATAATAATAATAATAATAATAATAATAATAAAAGTGTTATCATGTACATTGTTTTGTCTTGGTATAAAAAGATGGGCTACAGCAAGTATTCCGTTCAATACCACAGATTTGCTTATCAGTTGTTTGACCTTAACCAGTTGAGCATGTCCCTTGGTGGCTGACGATATGTGCATCTCTGATCATGAGTAGAAGTAGTGGGAGAGCATCATAGCCATGTGTTGAGAGGAATTCTTTGGGGATTGAATAATTCACCTTTGGAAACATGAGTGTTTTGCTCAACATTCTTAAACAAACCTTATTCAGGGACCTTTCGAGTGGGATGGGCTACTCGACCTGAAGAAAATTCTAACTGGGCCCCACCAGTGAGGTCATGCGCTGTTTATCTTGATATGAGATCACCATGTCGCGCATACATGGTTGTGATGCATGTACCTGGTGTACCCTTATCAAACTGGTAGTCATGATGGGTATAATGGACTTCGTATATTTTACCCCAGTGTCACTTTGATGGCATGCACTGCTCTCTCACTCAATAATAATAATAATAACACCGAAAAATACCTTAGGAATGAGAACCCAGGTTCAAAATTTCCCCAAGACACCTGATGAAGGCTGGAGGGTATATCAATATAATAATAATATCACAAAATACCTTAGGAATGAGAACCCAGGTTCGAAATTTCCCCAGGACACCTGATGAAGGCTGGAGGGTATATCAGCCGAAATGTTGTGTTAACAACAAACAAGATGAGAACAACTGTCAAATGTAAATAATGTATGCTGTTGAGTATTCAGTGCAGATGGGTAGGACGTGTTCAAATGAAAGATGCCCATATTCCAAAAATTTTTTTGTAAAGCTAACAAGCAGAGCAATACCTCAATAAATGAAGACCTGTCCTTAGCTATAAGGATGAAATTGAAGAAATCTCTAAAACCTTTACAGCTCAATCTGATATCTTGGGTAAGTTATTGCCTAAATTGATTTGCATGATGCATCTAAACAATTTCAGTTGAAGAAACAGAACAATAAAAGAATTATGTCTTGTAATCAACAGACAGGAGTGGCTGTGTGGTAAGTAGCTTGCTTACCAGCCACATAGTTTGGGTTCAGTCCCACTGCATGACACTTTGGGCAAGTGTCTTCTACTATAGCCTCGGGCCGACCAAAGCCTTGTGAGTGGATTTGGTAGACAGAAACTGAAAGAAGCCCATCTTATATATATATATATATATATATATATATATATATATATATGTATGTGTGTTTGTGTGTCTGTGTTTGTCCCCCCCAACATCGCTTGGCAACCGATGGTGGTGTGCTTACGTCCCCGTAACATAGCAGTTCGGCAAAAAGAGACCAATAGAATAAGTACTAGGTTTACAAAGAATAAGTCCTGGGGTCGATTTGCTCAACTAAAGGTGGTGCTCCAGCATGGCCACAGTCAAATGACTGAAACAAGTAAAAGTCTAAAAGAGTAAATGCAGGAAAAATCAAAATCATTGTTGTCCCTATTGTGACTTCATGGTTGTTTTTCTTTTCCCCTTTTTAAAAAAAAAAAATTCTTTCCTTGAAACACTCATACATCAAAACTGATGAGACTGACCATCATATATATTCACATGGACCTGCTAGCCTAGCCAGTGAGATGGCATCATTTGAAAGCTAAACATGATCCAAAGCATATAATGTAACCAGCAATATTTAACAATATC
>NC_142944.1:17653952-17676452 GCF_046866305.1 Octopus bimaculoides | reverse complement strand
ATACATATATATAAATTTAAGGAATGGAGTGAACGCATGTTATAACTGCATACTTTATTCCGACATATGTTTCAAAGAATTACAATTTATGCGATCCATAGGAATCGTCGATGTTAAAAATGTAAACTTCTCCTCAGAGAAATGTATGGGGATCATCTTAAACGTAAGACATTATGACCGAGTATGAGAACTATATATATACATATATATATACACATACATATAGATATACATACATATATATATATATATATATATATATATATATATATATATATATATATATATATATACATATATAAATAAGTAGGAAGGTAGATAAAACACAAACCCCTTCAGGTAGATGGCCCTGCTCAGTATGTAGAAAAGGAGTAGGTAGTAACTCTATAAGATGTACCCGGTGCAAGCTATGGACACATAAGAGGTGCAGCAACATCAAAGGCAGGTTAACTAGCAAGTTAGTTTTTGTTTGTGGCAGATGTTCAGGTGCAATAAAGACTGCAAACAAACAGGAAACAACTTCTATCTCATTCCAGGGTGAAAAACTAGAGGTAGTCGATAGCTTCCGCTATCTGGGCGACCAAGTTAGTAGTGGGGGTGGGTGCGCTGAAAGTGTAGCTGCTAGAATAAGAATAGCCTGGGCAAAGTTTAGAGAGCTCTTACCCCTGCTGGCGACAAAGGGACTCTCACTCAGAGTAAAAGGCAGACTGTATGACGCATGCGTACGAACAACCATGCTACATGGCAGTGAAACATGGGCTGTAACTGCTGAGGACATACGTAAGCTCGCAAGGAATGAAGCCAGTATGCTCCGTTGGATGTGAAATGTCAATGTGAATACCCGTCAGAGTGTAAGTATCTTGAGAGAAAAGCTGAACATTAGAAGCATCAGTTGTGGCGTGCAAGAGAGACGATTGCGCTGGTATGGACATGTGGTGAGAATGGAGGAGGATAGCTGCGTGAAAAAGTGCCACACCCTAACAGTTGAGGGAACCCGTGGAAGAGGTAGGCCCAGGAAGACCTGGGCTGAGGTGGTGAGGCAAGACCTTCGTACATTGGGCCTCACCGAGGCGATGACTACGGACCGAGACCTTTGGAAATGGGCTGTGCGTGAGAAGACCCGGCAAGCCAAGTAAGATCGTTGCCAGTGCCCCTGGACTGGTTCTTGTGCGGGTGGCACATGAGATGCACCATTTTGAGCGTGGCCGTTGCCAGTACCGCCTGACTGGCTCCTGTAGGATTTTCGAGCGAGATCGTTGCCAGTGCCCCTGGACTGGCTTGTGCGGGTGGCACATAAAAGACACCATTTCGAGCGTGGCCGTTTTCGTGCGGGTGACACGTAAAAGCACCCACTACACTCTCTGAGTGGTTGGCGTTAGGAAGGGCATCCAGCTGTAGAAACTCTGCCAAATCAGACTGGAGCCTGGTGTTGCCATCCGGTTTCACCAGTCCTCAGTCAAATCGTCCAACCCATGCTAGCATGGAAAGCGGACGTTAAACGATGATGATGATGATGATGATATATACACATACATATATATGCATATATATATACATACACACACACACACACACACACACACACACATATATACATATATACACATCCATATATATATATATATATATATATATATATATATATATATATATATATATACATATATACACATCCATATATATATACATACATATATATGCATACATATATATATAACCCTAACGCTAACCCTAAACCACATAACCAGCCCACTCAAAGTGCTTGAGGAGAACTATTGAGTCAAGTACATCAAAATCAAAATCAAATGGAAATTGTAGTTGTGATCCCCATGCCGAACGTGGCTGATGCCAGCGCCGCCTTGACTGGCTTCCATGTTGAGTGCATATAAAAAGCACCATCCGATTGTGGTCATTACCAGCCCTCTCCAACCCCTGTGCCGGTGGCACATAAATGAGAAAAGCATCCCTGCACTCTTGGAGTGGTTGGCATTAGGAAGGGCATCCAGCTCTAGAAACACTGCCAGATCAGACTGGAGCCTGGTGCAGCCTCCTGGCTTCCCAGACCCCAGTTGAACTGTTCAACCCATACCAGCATGGAAAGCAGACGTTAAACAATGATGATGATGTGTATGTGTATATATATATATATATGTGTGTGTGTGTGTGTGTGTGTGTATATATATATATATATATATATATATATATATATATATATATATATATATATATATATATATATGTTTACATATATATGTATATATGAATATATATAATATATATATGAATATATATATATATATATCTATATATATATATTTATATATATATATATATATATATATATATATATATATATATATATATATATATATATATATATATATAGTAGTAATTAAGCATGGAACACAGATGTTAAAATGACGATGACGATATATGTATGCATGTATGTATATATATAAACACACACACACACACACACACACACACACACACACACACACACACACACATATAATTGCTGCTACAAATGAAGGGCAGGCCATGTAGTCCACATGTGAGTCTGCCAGAGATAATTACTGAAGAAGAACTGTCAATGTTGACCTACAACAGACAGTCAACAGCGATATTATAATTATTATGGTCATTACAGTCATTATATTCTTTATTTGTCTCTGATTTATCCAGGGTTGATAAAATTCTACAATTACTATTTTAAGGTTGATTCAGTTGAGAATCTTTCTTTCCTAGTATGATTGTCAAAGATGAATTATATCTAGCAGAAAAAAAAGCTCCAGCCTTCGCTATCATAATCGCTACGCAGAATATAGAACAGTGTATTATATGCAGCATCATATTACATGTACTACTCTCTCTCTCTCTCTTTTTACTCTTTTACTTGTTTCAGTCATTTGAGTGTGGCCATGCTGGAGCACCGCCTTTAGTCGAGCAAATCGACCACAGGACTTATTTTTTTGTAAGCCTGGTACTTATTCTATCAGTTCCTTTTGTCGAACCACCGCTAAGTTACAGGGACGTAAATACACCAGCATCGGTTGTCAAGCGGTGCAGTTGATTAGATCGACACTAGTACGCAACCGGTACTTAATTTATCGACCCTGAAAGTATGAAAGGCAAAGTCGACCTCGGCAGAATTTGAACTCAGAACCTAAAGACAGACAAAATACTGCAAAGCATTTCACCCAGCCTGCTTACATTTCTGCTAGCTCACCACCTTCCTACGTATAGTATATTACATATACTACATATATTACTGTATTACTAAATTAGTATAATGGCTATGGTGGTGATGACATTGATGATGATGATGATGATGATGATGATGACTTTAATCATAATGTTAGGTGTTGGTTGTTTAGCTAAATTTAATTTATATTACTTTTCTGTGTGTGTGAGAGAGGAGAGAGGGAAAGAGAGGCACAGAGAGAGATAGAGGCAGGGAGAGATTTTTATGTGTTTAGGTGGATTTGTTGTTGTTTAACTCTGAGTAAACTTTGACCAAGTACACCTATAATTAAAATGTTCTCCAGGCCACATATGACCATCCCAACTCCTGTATTCCTGCATGGTGTATGTAGGACTAGTTACTTAACTTCCACATACACCAGTAACACAGTTGAAAAAAGGCATGGATGTTACAACACATAAATCTATATTTAAAGTATAGATTCCTTTGCTGTCCATTGGATGGTTACCTCTAGCTCAGAGTCGTGCTTTGTCAACAGAAAATTGCAAATTCAAATTTTCGGAAAAAGAAAAAAAAAAAATTAAAGGGGAAAAAGGGAGGAAAAAAGAAGGAAAAAAGAAGAAATTCTGAAAATGAAATGAACCAGAAGTAATTCTTTTCCCCCCTCTGCTACCTTGACCAAAATTTCTGTGTCATAAGTCTGCCAATTAGCTATTTATCATATTGCACTCAAATATTAACAAAGTCTTTCGTAGTTCCACCTACTGCGTTAGCACACTCACCGTTTATTTTGACTCTATTTCCTTGCCATTATTGATTTCTACTAGAAGCTTCTATTGCAGCAATGCAGCAGTAGCAGGAGTTGTAATAACCCCAGCAGTTCTTGTACTATTCCTGCCTCTACATAGTAACAAATGAGTGGTCTAAAAACCTTGACGATATAATCAAATTAAATAGCTTTTACAACAGTAAGGAAATGATGGAATGAATTGTGGCCTTTGGCTGGGGATATAAATTAACATTTAAAAGAAATGTATAAATTAACAAATAAAAGAAATACAAGAATCATCCTAATAATAAATACTGTTAGAAATAGAATACAGTGCATTACAAAATGAATATATACTTCATTCTATTATATACACTACATGTAGGATATGCTGTATTATAACTATACCACATGTGATACAGTTGATGATGGCGGTTTGCTTGATTAGATTTACTTTATATTACTCTCCCCTCTCTCCTTCTCCCTCTCTCTCTCTCTTTCTGTTTGTCTTTCTCTCTCTGTGATATTTACATGTATTCGTATAGGTTCATGGTTGTTTAGCCCTGAGACCTATAATTAAATGTCTTCAAGCCTGTCATGACCATCCAAACATCATGTATATTCATGTTTGCATACTTAGGACTACATCATCCAATGAGTTCTTCCATTTTCAAGAAGGCAATTCAGCAGCTATTTCTAACAAGTTGAGTGACCATGTAGAGGCCTCCTCATTAGCTTGTTACATGTGCAATAATTGCATTTTCTTGTCTTTTTATCACCATATATATTTCTGGAACTTTTAGGATGTTTGAATAACCTCAAGTGTTAGACTCAAGATGCATATTTTGTCCCTCAACCAGATCCTGGTCCTAAACAAGGATGTGGGGTTCATATCCCACCTCTGACAGATATAAATATTTCTTATATTTATGGCTGTGTGGTGACAGTCAATCTTCTAATCAAATCAAGGCAGCTTATATTGCCACTTGTTTATCGATTGCTTTGGCAACATGAAGGGTATCTGGCTGTAGAAAATTTACCTCAACAGATTCTGTGCAACTCATGCAAGCATGGTAAAATGGATGTCATGATTACTGATATCTCTTGACAGAAGTGTCACCATTTTTCTAACAACAACTGATGGAATTTGAAATCAGAATGTTTAGCATCAGAAGAGATACCACAAGATATCCCGTCCTTTTCCCAAATAATTCTTCTGATCCACCATCTCAAACTAATACAAAGCTTATCAGTGCCAGAGGGATGAAAGACAAATTTGACTTTGTGCAGAGTTTGAACACAAAGAGCAGTGAATCAGAATGAAAACCAAAAGCATTTCTATCCAGCACTGTTATGAGCCTGCCTATACATCACATCTTATTTATAGGAATTACTGTTTTATATATGCCACATAAGAAGCTGAATGGACATGATGCTGAACAGACAAGATGCCGAAGAGACATACGAAAATTAAAACATGATAATCATTTTATTCTTACAGTATGACCATTTGGCTTTATGTCCGATTGGCATTGTGTCCGTTCAGATTCTTGGCTTCAGCATCTTGTCCTTCAGCTAAAGTGCATTCAGCATCCTGTCTGTGCACATATATTCTAGAGGAGTCGCTGTTGTGTATATATATATATATATATATATATATATATATGGCATATACACTGTTGTGTATATGCCGTATATATCAGGAGGAATCACCTTGTGTATATGTCATGTATATTTATAATAATCACTGTTGTGTATATGTTATATGTATTTATAATAACCACTGTAGTGTATGTGTCATATATATATATATATATATATATATATATATATAGGAATTACTGTTGTGTATATGGCATATATATCAGGACTCTGCACTATGCCACACAAGCAAGAGAACCCAGTCATGGCTCTTAGACAATTTCTTCAACCACATCAACCCTAACACCTGGCCACCTAGCTCCCCAGACTGCAACCCCTTTGATTACTGTGTGGGGTGCAGTTGAGCAAGAGACCATCAAAACTCCTTGTAACACCAAAGATGCCCTGAAGGCAAGGATTATGACAGCATTCACTAACTTAAACAAGGAGACCACCCAGAAGAGTTGCAGGAGATTCCAAAGTTGTCTGGAGGCTGTGGTTGAAACTAATGGCGATGTTATTGAATAAATTTATTCTATAGTATTTCAAGATATTTTTATGTTATTTTGGTAAATATATCTGTTAAAATGAGATGTTAGTATTATTTTCATTTTTGTGTAATTTAGACAGTTTATTCACTGCATCCTGTATATTACAGTAAGGCTGCAATTGCAACAGTTACTAACCAGTGCAATTGAAATGTGTAGGTCCATGTAAAGTTGTATATATATTAAAAGGAATTAAAGGTAATGCTATGCAACTTCATAATAATCTTTATTATTATTATTACTGATGTATATATATATATACACACATATAGATCTCTCTCTCTCTCTCTCTGTATATATATATATATATATATATATATATATATATATATATATATATATATATATATATATATATATATATATATATATATATATATATATACATATATATATATATACCATAATAGATCACTAGCCACTACACCTTCATTTTCTCTCCTCGTTTCTTTCTGTGTTCCTTTCTGTGGAAGAATGTAGGCTTGAAGCATTAAGGACTTTTTCACTTCCCAAGCATTGAACTAATACATCTGTTTGTTGTCTATCTACACCACCTGTCTTCGTATTTTGTTTTTTTTTGTGTGAATTCTACCTATATATATACACTTACATACATATGTATACGTGTGTGTATACATACATACATACATACATACATACATGCTGAGACCCCCTTCAGTCATGAATGACCATAGGATTGCACCTAGAAAGGAACTCTCTGAAACACAAGTCCAGGCAAGGTTGTTTAAGGAAGACCAGTAGTTGCCCATGTATACCAGCCTCTCCTCTTCATGCCACTGATGTTATCCAATGGAAAGGCAAGGGGGCGGATACAGTTTGGCACCTGTGACGTCACAACTCATTTCTACAGCTGAGTGAATTGGAGCAACGTGAAATAAAGTGTCTTGCTCAAGAACACAGCACGCAGTCCGGTCCAGGATTCGAATTCACAACCTCACTCTAACCAGTGAGCCATGTGCCTTCATTATACATACATACATACATACATACACACATATATATATGGCGACATAAAAAAACCCAGCAACAGTTGTCAAGTACAAAGATAAGCACAAATACAAAGATACATGCTCATGGATATATATATATATATATATATATATATCCATGAGTATGTATCTTTGTATTTGACAACTAGTGCTGGTTTGTTTTACATCCCCATAACTTAGTGAAGCAGTAAAAGAGACCAATAGAATAAATAGCAGACTATGAAGATGACAAGTTCTTGGATTGATTCGTTCAACTAAAAGTTTCTTCAAGGCGATACCACAGCATGGTTGCATACCAATAACTGAAAACAAGTAAATGATAAAAATATATAAGAAACCAAGAAATTTTAATTAAAATTTTCAACAGTGGTAAGTAGAAAAAACCATTAGTTTAATGATCAGTTTTGGTAAAGACTAAATTGAGGAACCCTATTAAACTCAATGATAGAGTTATTTCCATCTTCATCCAACATTGGTATTTTTTTACATCTGCTTTTCCATGCTTGCATGGATCAAACAGAATTTATTGAAACATATTTTCTGCAGCCAGGAGCTCTTCCTGTTGCCAACTCTTATCTGTTTCCAAACAAGGTAACATTTTCCCCCCTGGCCCGACATGTTCTCACAGAATACTGGCAATGAAGGACAATCATTTACTACAATCATGCTATATCAAGACAAGGAGGCACAAACATACACACACTCACTCTCACACATGCAACACGTGTATGTGTGTGTGTGTGTGTGTGCGTGTGTGTGTGCATGTGTACGTGTGTAAGAAATTAAAACGGTAAAAAGAAAAAGAAATTTATGTTATGAACTCCATTAGCTCACAGCTGTTTCTGCTATAAGACACAATGCACTGAGAACTGCATGCTTGTGTATACTGAGTCATAAATCCAGGATATTAGTATCACTGTGCCTAAGCAAAACAATAAAACATATGCATATATATGTATGTATGTATGTATGTATGTATATGTAGGTATATATATGTATGTATATATATATATATATATATATATATATATAATATATATGTGTGTGTGTATATGTGCATATATGTGTAAATATGTATATATGTGTGTGTGTATATATATGTATATATGTGTATACATATGTATATATGTGTGTATATATATATATATATATATATATATATATATATATATATATATATATATATACACATATATACATAACGCTTGGGAAGAATGGAAAAGTCTTTTACATTTCAAGCCTACTACACTCATCAACAGAAAGGTTTAAAATGAAAAAAAAAAAAAAAAAACGGAGAAAAAATAAAATAAAAAACAGGAAGAGCAAAAAATTCTTTTTTTTTGTTTTTGCAGAGTTTTTGCAGACACCACTTGCCCCAAATGGCATGCTGTGTGACTGATTCTGAAACCATGCAGTTGGGAAATAAACTTTTTAATTACACAGCCACACCTGAAACCTCGTCTACCATGGCATTTCCTACATTTTATTTTCAACCAAAATTTAAAATTAACCTCCTCTCCCCTGGTTTTCTGTGCTAGATTTAATCATTAAGGCTAATGATTCTTTCTTGTTAACAAGGTGTAATTTTCAGTAATTAAATTTTTTATGTTAGTTACATTAAGCATGAAAACAGCAACTGTACTACTATAAATAAAAAATTACTGAACAGGTAATTGTCATGTGATTTGTTTAAATAAATGGTAAAGCATGTTGTTGAGCTATTATATTTAATAGCATAAATAATTAGATAAATGATGTACCATTGGAAAATGATAATGACAATGACAATGATGGTGATGATGATAATGATGATGGTGTCATGATAATGGTGATGATGAGTTGCCGAAGTTGATAAATAGTGACAGTAAGTTTTAATGGAATGGTGGATGGCAATCATAGGTTTAGGTTGAGCAACATAGATAATGAACTTAAGACAATGAGCAACAGAAATGATGATCCAGAGTGGAAAAATACTTACGAGCTTGAATTGAATAACAATAACAATAATCTTGTGTTGGCAACAGTGATTTCAAATTTATCAAGTGCAACAATGGGCTCAAGTAGATCAAATGCAACAATGAGCTCGAGTTGATCAAGTGCAACAATGAGCTTAAATTGATCAAGTGCAACAATGAGCTTAAATTGATCAAGTGCAACAATGAGCTTAAATTGATCAAGTGCAACAATGAGCTTAAATTGATCAAGTGCAACAATGAACTTAAGGTGATCAAGTGCAACAATCAGCTTCACTTGTACAGTGATAATAACAGGCTTGAGTTAACTACAGATTGTGTGTATGTTGGACACCCAAATGCAGGACCTTCCCTAAATCATTATATTAGATTCTCTATTTCTTAGCAATGCTGAGTGAAAGAACTCTTGTTGACAAATTGCTTGGTCATGTGACTTTATCTCATGAGTCACCAAATACTAAGGCTTGTTGAATCACTGATAATGCATCAAAAAGAGCAATTAAATAGCAAATTAATGAGAAGGCTTCCGAAGGAAAAGCTGGACTACAAAATATGACAGCCAAATATTCTTCAAATCATACTATTTTGAAAAAAGGAAGAAGACACATTGGATAAACTACCTGAAATAAAGATAGAATGGGATGAGATGGCCATAGTTGGAATGCTTTTTTAATAATAGATTTCCTTATTCAGAGATAATCTCGCACTAATAAACAACAGCAATGTTTGTAGATCACACTTTTTTATAATTTAAATTTTGGTGGATATCTTTCAAAGAAAACAGCAAAACTTCCATAACAGTTAAGTGAGAGCACATTTAACAGTTACTTGCAGCTTTTATAATAGGTAGATGCCCTACACTAGGGGTTCTCAACCATCCTTTGTCTATGGACCCCTTTTATTATTATTTTATTCTGGTGGACCCCCATAGCCATTCAATGTTTAAAAACTAGTTTTATAGAAGCTTCGAAATTCCTATTTTGCTTTTTCACACATTAACTTGCTACAATACTAATTCTACCATTGAACATTTATCATTAGACATTCACCTCCAAAACATTGGTACCATACCATTTCTACCATTCATTCATCATTCTGTTGCTGTACCAATTTTGCCATCCATCGTCATTGAACAACCACTGTTATGTTATGTTGGCACTCCATCACTTACAACGTTGAGGGTTCCAGTTGATCCGATCAACGGAACAGCCTGCTCATGAAATTAACTTGCAAGTGGCTGAGCACTCCACAGACACGTGTACCCTTAACGTAGTTCTCGGGGATATTCAGCGTGACACAGTGTGACAAGGCCGACCCTTTTATTTACAGGCACAACAGAAACAGGAAGTAAGAGTGAGAGAAAGTTGTGGTGAAAGAGTACAGCAGGGTTCGCCACCATCCCCTGCTGGAGCCTCGTGGAGCTTCAGGTGTTTTCGCTCAATAAACACTCACAACACCCAGTCTGGGAATCGAAACTGCGATCCTATGACTGCAAGTCCGCTTCCCTAACCACTGGGCCATTGCGCCTCCACGGACCAACCACTACAACTCAAATATTGGTACTATGCTGATTCTACCATTCCTTGCCATTGACAGTCACTACCTAAATATTGGAACCATCCCAATTCTTCCATCTGCCATCGATGGTCATCCACTGACCAAGTAGTAATACTTTCTAATTTTGGTACCAGGTCAGCAATTTTGAGGGGAAAGTATGTGAATTACATTGACCCTTATTACTCAACTGGTACTTATTTTATTGACCCCCAAAAAGATGAAAGGCGAAGACAACATTGGTGGGATTTGAACTCAGAACATAAAGAACCAGAAGACATGCTGTTAAGCATATTGTCTGACATTGTAGCAATTCTTCCAGCTCACCACTGGCCAAATAATAATGATGATTATAAATATGGGTACAAGTCTTCAAACTGAAGACAGATGAGACTCTATAGGTTCAACTCTGTAAAATGTTAGAGAAAGAAGCCTAGATGTTTCTTGCAATACATACCAATACATACATCTAAAGCAGGGTTCTCAGTCATTTTTCATCTTTGGACTCCTTTCATCACTATTTTATTCTGGTAGACCCCATAGCCAATGAATGTTTAAAAACTAGTTTTACACAAACTTCTTTCAAAATTCCTATTAAGTTGTTTAGGTTGAACTCTGTAAAATGTTAGAGAAAGAAACCTGGCTGTTTCTTGCAATACATACCAATATTTATATCTAAAGCAGGGGTTCTCAACCATTTTTTTTATCAATGGACCCCTTTGATTACTATTTTATTCTGGTGGACCTCCATAGCCATTCAATGTTTAAAAACTAGTTTTACACAAACTTCTTTCAAAATTCCTATTTTGTTTTTCACACATTAACTTGTGTAGGTTGAACTATGTAAAATGTTAGAGAAAGAAACCTACCTGTTTCATACCAATACATACATCTAAAGTAGGGGGTTCTCAAACATTTTTTTATCTATAGACTCCTTTGATTACCATTTTATTGTGGTGTATCTCCATAGCCAATCGATATTTAAAAACTTTTATAGAAACTTCTTTCAAAATTCCCATTTTGTTTTCCACACATTAACTTTTGTAGGTTGAATTATGTAAAATGTTACAGAAAGAAACCAGGTTGTTTCTTGCAATACATACCAATACTTACATCTAAAGCAAAGGGGCCCTTAAAATATTATTGTGGATCCCCAATTGACCATTTTTGTTTTGAGGACCCCAAAAATCCTATATGGACCCTGAGGGTCCATATGGACCTTGGTTGAGAACCACCGCTCTACATCCTATGGCTGGCTCAGTAACACTATGACCCTAACATATACTCAAGAAAGCCTCTACTGTAATCACTTGCCATATCACAATTTACCTATCATGCTCTCGATACATTGGAGA
This sequence comes from Octopus bimaculoides, assembly GCF_046866305.1. Taxonomy (NCBI): domain Eukaryota; kingdom Metazoa; phylum Mollusca; class Cephalopoda; order Octopoda; family Octopodidae; genus Octopus; species Octopus bimaculoides. The sequence continues at coordinate 17,664,397 of NC_142944.1, read as the reverse complement.
ATTTTCTGGTTAATATATATAAATTTATATTGCAAACTCCTCAGTTTATTGCGGGCTTCTGCGGCAGACAGATATTTATATTTTTTTAGATTTAAATTATTCCTGTCGTAAAATAAGCATTTTCACACCTAAAAATTAATGATTTAATTAATAAAAATAGGGTACAGTACTGTATAACACATTAATTGAAATATATTAAAAGAAAATACATAGTATAAGCGCAGGAGTGGCTGTGTGGTAAGTAGCTTGCTTGCCGACCACATGGTTCCGGGTTCAGTCCCACTGTGTAGCACCTTGGGCAAATGTCTTCTACTATAGTCTTGGGCCGACCAAAGCCTTGTGAGTGGATTTGGTAGACAGAAACTGAAAGAAGCCCGTCATATATATACACGTAAAAGCACCCATGCGGGTGACACGTAAAAGCACCCACTACACTCTCTGAGTGGTTGGCGTTAGGAAGGGCATCCAGCTGTAGAAACTCTGCCAAATTAGATTGGAGCCTGGTGTAGCCATCCGGTTGCACCAGTCCTCAGTCAAATCGTCCAACCCATGCTAGCATGGAAAGCGGACGTTAAACGATGATGATGATGATGATGATATATATATATATATGTATATGTTGTGTATATGTTGTGTATCTGTGTTTGTCCCCACCAACATCGCTTGATAACCGATGCTGGTGTGTTTACGTCCCTGTAACTTAGTGGTTCGGCAAACAAAACCGATAGAATAAGTACTAGGCTTACAAAGAATAAGACCTGGGGTCGATTTGATTCAACTAAAGGCAGTGCCCCAGCATGGCCGCAGTCAAATGACTGAAACAAGTAAAAGAGTAAAAGAAAATATGTAGTGTATTGTAGATGAGAAAACAAAGAATCATCCATGCTGTAATGGAAAACAAGACTCGGGAGATGAGTGTTTGGTGTTGTTTTGCATTTATAATAAAATAAATATATACAAATTATAAAAATAATTAAAAAAAAAAATATGCAGTATAATACTGTTTCTACTTTGCGGATTTTCACCTATCACATTTTGGTGGGGGGCGGAGTGGAATGTAACCCCTGCAATAGTTGAGGGATTAGTGTATATGGTTACTCAGTCTGCTTTATATATATTAGCCCAATCTCACATAAATTATACCATATCATCTTACATATATGTACATACTTTCCAGAAGTTTAGTATATGTGCATCTTTTATCTTTTATTTTCTAATTATTTCAGTCATTAGATTGTGGCCATGCTGGGGCACCACTTTGAAGCATAATTTTTTTTTTCGCTTTTGAGTCAAATGTATTGACTCCAGAATTTGTGTTTTTTTAAAGCCTAGTACTTATTCTGCTGGACTCTTTTGCTGAACCACTAAGTTACTGGAATGTAAACACATCAGCATCAGCTGTCAAGTGGTGGTGGAGGACAAATACACAGTCACAAATGCAAATACACACGTATGCACACACATACACACACACATGCATATATATACATATATACAATAGGTTTCTTTCAGTTTCCATCAACCAAATCTGCTCACAAGTCTTTGGTCAATATGAGACTATAGTAGAAGACACTTGCCCAAGGTCCCATGCAATTGGACTGAACTTGGAACATTGTGTTTGGAAAGCAAGTCTCGTACCACACATCCATGCTTAGACAAAGCTCTTCATGCTGGAGAATTTACAACTTTTCCATGTAGCATCATTTCTTGCTAAAAGAATCAACAATAAACAAGATACAATGCCTCCAATTTTACAGCAGTGCTTGGAAGGAAGGTGTGTAGCATATGATTGTCACATTGACCATGACAGAGGAAGTTGACATGGCAATACCTGCTCAGAGTCCTACACAAAGTTGCAGAAAGTGTATGGAGAGGAGTGTAGGAGTGGTGCAGACGTTTCCAAGATGGCCGAAAAAACGTTGAGGGTGATGAACGTTCCGGGAAACCCAGAACTGAGGAAAACATTGCAGGTGTGCATGCACCATCCATGAATTATCAGAGGATGTGCAGCTTAGTTATGGTTCAGTTCAGTCCATTATCACTGAAGATTTGGGTACAAGATGCATGTCTACCAAGTTTGTGCCAAAACTGCTTTCAGCTGACCAAAATGACACTTGGGTTTCAGTTGCACAAGATCTTCTTGATTGTGTCAAGAACAATGAAAACTTTTTGAAAACTTTGTATAGGCTTCTAGCTTTTAGAAAAAATTGATGCAGATTCTCTGCTCAGCTTTCTCTGTCATGTTCAATGTGATGAACACACACTACACACCTTTCCAAGCACTGCAGTAATCAGCAGAAGTGAGCCAGTATGTTAAAACTTAGTGCACATACACAGCAGAGTTCAAGATCAATCTGTACCAAGCGGTTTCATGCTGTGTGCTTTAGCTTCGTTGCTATGGCAACAATCCGGATACTTATTGATCAGACCACCTATATATACCTATATTGAGAAAGGAAGGCTCTATGTCTCAGTGACTGTGGAAATCTCCTGTACAAAGCTTGGGAAACTGGAGAGTGGAAGCAGTTAAAAAGAACAGCACAAGACAAAACAGAACAGGAAGACTTAGACGGCATATGTAAATGTACCATTCTTCAAGCACAGTTCTTACTCAGAATTACTTTACCTGAAGGGTTGCCTACGATGATATAGTTTTGCTCAGTCCATATTTTTAACCATACATGAAAGTAGACAACTACAGCAATCTTTTACATGCAGGTACCATCACAAAATTCCAATAACCTACATAAAAACTTCCACTGCTTTTATGAATCAAAAAGACCTTCTGAGAGGAAATATGACAACTGAATTTTTTCTCAATGGTAAAAAGATTGAATTTCAATGAAAGAAGCACACCCGAAATAGTATTCAGTACTTTCTAATTAGCCACATGACAATTAAAATCACTTCAAATTTTACAAATGTCAGGTCACCCACCCCACCCGCCAACCTTAAATGACCTTCCATAATGATCACATGTTCCTGAAAGAAGAACCAAGTTTTATTTTGGATGCTTGAAAATATTTCAGCTGTGAACAGTTGTTGACCTTCTTTCTACAAGACTCAAGTATTATCTGAGATTGTACAGCCATAACACCTAAATGCAAATATTTAAACAAAAAAAAAACTCTCCAAAACACATCAAATTAATTGGTAAAAATTAATTCACCATGTCATTACAACTAATAAACTACTGGTATTCTATGTTATTTCCGTCTCTTGTACAATTGCTAATCACGTCAGTTGTTACTCTTCAAAATCATAAAATTGTCCATTACTAAGTGTCTTCTACTGTAACTTCAGATCAACCAAAGTCATTAAGTGGATTTGGCAGGCAGAAACCGAATGATATCTGTTGTATGTACAAACGCAAAATTTAGCACATAAATACATATGCATACGCCTAGACATGAAAATATATACATAAAAACGCATCCATAAAACAAACATACAAATCTGCACATACACTAACACCAAATACTGCACACACACACATATGCACAAATACCTAGATGATGTTGATAAAAGTTCCAATGAAGGAGCCTTGAATCTATGTTAGAGTCTGGCTCTTTCTCTATGGACAAGAAATACAGAAATGAAACTGATTCCTAACATACATACATACATACATACACACATACATACATAATTAATACATACATACATACATACACACATAGATACATAATTAATACATACATACATACATACACACATACATACATAATTAATACAAACATACTTACATACATACATACATACACACATAATTAATACATACATACATACACATACATACATACATACATACATACATACATACATACATACAAACATACATACATACATATATTGGGTTGGCAAGAAAGTAATTTCAGTTTTTTTAGTGTGAAATAAAAGTAATTTATTTTTCAGACAAAGAATGAAGTTAAATCAATTATATATTTTTCATTTTGTTCGATGACCTTTGCCATCTTTCTGGCAACTTCATGATTCTGTGTTCATAGGACTTCTGGTTCTTATCAGCCAAAAACTGAAGCAAGTGTGATTTCAGGTCATCATCATTATTGAAATTTTGCCATTCTAAGAATTTTGCAAACTTCGAAATATATGGTAATCTGACGGTGCAAGGTCAGGGCTATATGGTGGATGTGAATCTCTTTCAATTTATGTGGAATCCAAATATCGAGCTTTTTAGCAAGTCCAAGACATTTTAAGTGATTTTCAATTGTTGTGTGTGATACATTTAACCTCTGCAACCCCTCGCACAGTTATATGACAATCAGATTCAATTATGGCTTTGATTCGGTCATCATCAACTTCAGTAAGTCGACCAGGATGTTGGTCATCTTTGAGTGAAAAATCTCCAGAATGGAATTTTTAAAACCATTTCTGACATGTGCGTTCTGTTAAGCAATCAACACCATAAACTTCACAAATCTCTTTGTGAGCCTCAGCAGCTTTCTTGCCTTTACGGAAATAAAAAAGCAAAATATGGCGAAAATGTTTGTTTTTGCACTTCATATTAAAATTGACACTGAACTAACAGCTGTAAACAAAATTATGCACAATTTGCTTCTAAAGTAAGCTAAAAGTAACAGCTATCAAAAGTCAAAAGGAAAAAAAAAATCATAACATTGACAAAAGTCATTTAGAAAAATTGTAACTCTATTTTATGAAAAAACGAACTTATTTTCTAGTCAACACAATGCACACACACACACGTATATATATATGTATATATATGTGTGTGTGTGTGTGTGTGTGTGTGTGTGTGTGTGTGTGTGTGTGTGTATATATGTATATATATATATATATATATATATATATATATATATATATATATATATATATATATATAATCTAGTACATACTGTATTAAATTAAGAGCTACAAATAGTTTCTTGCCATTGAGACACATGGTTAGATAGGGACCCTTAGTAGCTATTACTTCAATACAGTGTACATTAAATGATATTTATCTTTCACTGAATGGGGTACTTTTTTGTTGATCCTACCTCAGTGGAACAGTAAACTACATATATATATATATATTTCATGTGGAACCATTAATCTCTTCACATTTTTTCTCTCTCTGTTTTTTTTTTTCCATTCTCTCTCCATTTTTACCCACTCTCAGTCCTTTCTGCTAAAGAGCACAGGCTCAAAACATCAAACACTTTTCTATTCTTCCCGAGCATTAAACTAATACACCTGCTTGTTGTTTCTTCACCTGTCATTGTCTTTTGTTTTCAGTAAATTTGAACTATATACATGTATATCATCATCATCATCATCATCATCATCATCATCATCATCATCATCATCATCATCATCATCATCATCATCATCATCATCATCATCATTGTTTAACGTCCTCCTTCCATGCTGGAATGGATTGGACGGTTTGACAGAAGCCAGCCAGGTAGGAGCCTGCACCAGACTTCTGTGACTGTTTTGGTATGGTTTTTATGGCTGGATTCCCTTCTTAACGCCAACCACTTTACAGAGTGTGCTGGGTGCTTTTACATGGTACAAGCACAGGTGAGGTCAGTTTTGGTACGGTTTTTACAGCTTGATGCCCTTCCAGATGCCAACCACTGTACAGTGTGGACTTGGTAGGGTCAATAAGTAAGTTTACTAGACAAGGGATCTTTGAGAGGGGAGCGAGTATTGGAGGAGGTTATCTTGTATCAGATGATGAAAGGTTAGAGTGTGACAGAGAGATAGAAACATATGTCTTGCTATAGAGGCAGTACATGGTTAACCATTCAGAGAGAGAGAGACAAAAAGAGAGAGAGAGGGAGAGGAGGAGAAGGAGAGAAAGAAAAGGAAAGAGAGTAAGGGTTAACAGGAATGAGACCGGAAACAGGTGTGCTGCTGAAGATGGACATGGTTACCTAGAGAGAGAAGGGAAGTTAACAAGAAAGAGATGTGCTGCTGTAAAGGAGATTCAAGGTTACCAAGTCAGAAGTAAGAGCAAGAGAAGTAGGGAGAGAGAGAGAGAGAGAGTGATGAAGAAAGAGAGCAGAAACAGGTTTATTGCTGTTGAGGAGAAACGTGATTACTCAGTGAGAGGGAAGAGCAAGGGAAAGAGTGAGAGAGTAGGAGGGGGATGGTAGCAAGTACCAGGGTATACTCACAAGGAATGGAGATTGAGGCATAAATGGGATGGTAGAGTAAGGAAGAAAGAGATGAAAGGTGGTGGGTACTGACAGGATATTGCCAAGAAATCATGAGTAGGGAGTGGAGGTCATGAGTGTGACTGGTGAGAATCTGGGTATGTAGTGGGGAAAGAGATGGGAGAAAGCAATGGTACAGTGATCAGGGTAGTGAGAACTGGATTGGGGAGTGGAAGATAATCATAACTTATGATGAGGAAATGTGAGGAAGAGAAGAGAAACAGTTTGGGAAAGTAGGGATGTAGTTTGGTTTATTGCGGTAAAGTGTGTGAAAATTTTATTGTCATGTGTGGGTGGAACACAACGCTTCTAGTACTCAGGTTCACTGACGTGGGTGGGTCTTCTCCAGAATCTCATATTGCCAAATGTCTCAGTCCATTGTCGTTTCCTCTGTGAGTCCCAACATTCTGAAATCAGTCTTCACCACTTCATCCCACGTCTTTCTGGGTCTTTCTCTTCCATGGGTACCATCCACTTTCAGTGATTGGTACTTCTTCATTCATACACATCACATGTCCAAACCAATATAGTCTACTCTCTTGCATGCTGCATCTGATTCCTCTTATGCCCAACTTTTCTCTTAACACATTTGCACTTTGTTGTTTATGCACATTGATGGTACATGTCCAGCAAAGATTCCTGCCTTCATTCCTTTCAAGTCTATGCATGTCCTCTGTATTAAGAGCCCATATCTCACTACCATGCAGTATAGCTGATCGAGCATAAGCATCATACAATCTATCTTTCACTCTGAGAGAGAATCCTTTCGTTGCCAACAGAAGTAATAGCTTTCTGAACATCCTCCATCCTATTCTTATTCTAGAGACAATACTTTCAGAACATCCACCCCGATTACTAATTTGGTCACCTAGGTAACAGAAACTATCAACTGCCTCAAGACATTTGAGAGAGTCTAAATCCCATGCGTTCTTAGTGCTTATTGTTCCTGCATATCTGCCACACACAAAGGTGACCTTATCTGTTAATCTACCTGTGATTCCGCTGCATCTCTTATGTGTCCATAGATTACATTTGGTTTAGGGAATGAAATTATCCCGCCACTTCTTTCCTACAAATTAATCAGGGCCATTTACCTGACAGAAAGAGAGTTTTATCTCCTTTCTTACTAACAACAACTTTGGTCTTATCTAGGTTAGCTTTAAAGCCCTTTGATTCCAGGTTTTGCTTCCATACCTTGAACTTATTCTCCATTCTACTACAAATTCTGCAATAAGAGTGAGGTCATCAGCATATAGTAGTTCTCATAGGCATCCAGTTTTGAATTCTTCTGTTATGGCCTCGAGGACTACGATAAATAGGAGTGGACTAAGATCTGAGCCCTGGTGAACCCCTACCAGTATACTAAATTTATCACTGTATTCATGGCTGACTCACACCTTACTGACAATACCCCTGTACATGGCTTGTATGGCTCTAACAAGTGACACCTCTACTTCTAGATTACTTAGAGACCACCATATAACAGGGTATGGGACTCTGTCGAAAGTTTTCTCCAGGTCGATGAAAGCTAAGTACAGTGGCTTACTTATGGCCAAATACTTTTTCTGCGGCTGTCTCACTAGAAAGTTGGCATCTGTGGTACTCTTCCCAGGTACAAAACCAAGCTGCATCTCATCTAGTTTAATTCTATTCCTAATCAATTGATCTATAACTCTCTCTGTAACTTTCATGACCTGGTCCAAAAGTTTGATATCTCTGTAGTTGTATCTATTGAAGGCATCACCTTTACTCTTGTAGCAGTTAGCTATAATACTACTACACCAGTCATTAGGGATAACCTGATTAACTATGTAAGTGACTAGGCTGTATCCCACACTGCCTGAGATTTTTATCATCTTGTCAGTGATACTTGATGGTCCAGGGGCTTTCCTTGTCATCATATCCTTAATTGACTATTCTATTATACTGCTATTAACTCTGATGGCTGGTACCACATTTGGTTCAATATTTGAAAGACTCTCCTTCTCCCATTAATTCTCCACATTTAATAACCTTTCATAGTGGCACTTCTAAGAATCTTTCTTCTCTTAGTCACTAAGTGCAAGCATACCATTATCCATTTGTACACATTTCTCACCCACCACATCTCTATTCACTTTGACACACTGCTTCAGAGTGAAAGGTAGATTGTTTGATGGCTGTGTACCAACTGTTATGCTGCATGGCAGTGAAACATGGACTGTGACAGCCGAGGACATGCATAGGCTTGAAAGAAATGAAGCCAGTATGCTTCACTGGATGTGCAATGTCAGTGTGTATGTCTGACAGAGTGTAAGCCTCTTGAGAGAAAAGTTAGGCATAAGAGGCATCAGATGTGGTATGCAAGAGAGACAACTGTGCTGGTATGACCATGTGATGCATATGGACAAGGACAGCTGAGTAAAGAAGTACTGATCCCTAACTGTGGAGGTATCCTGTGGTAGAGGTAGACCCAGGAAAACATGGGATAAGGTAGTGAAGCCTGATTTTTGAACTTTGAGCCTCACAGAGGCAAAGACTAATGATCAAGACCTTTGGTGATGTGCTGTGCTTGAGAGCACCCATCAAGACATGTGCTTCTGTGCTGGTGGCACTTAAAGAGTACCATTTGAGCATTAGGCTTCATGGAGGTGAAGTAGCTGAGTTTCTTTCAAGTATTGGGCCTCTCGGAGGCAAAGCAGCTGAGTTCTTTTTGAGTGTTGGGCCTCACAGAGGCAATGATAGAGACCTTTGGCATTATGTTGTGCTTGAAAAGAATACTCATCAAGCTGAGCAAAATCTCAGTTGTGGCAGATACCGGCGTCATGCAAATTGACACCTTTGCCAGTGACACGTAAAAGCACCCTGGTGTTACGCAAATGGCACCTGTGCTGGTGGCCTGTAAATGCACTCATTACACTCTTGGAGTGGTTAGCATTAGGAAGAGCATCCAGCTGTAGAAAACCATGCCAAATCAGACTGGCATGTAAAAGCACCCACTACACTCTCGGAGTGTTGGCATTAGGAAGGGCATCCAGCTGTAGCAACTCTGCCAAATCAGATTGGAGACTGGTACAGCCTTCTGGCTTGCCAGCCCTCAGTCAAACCATCCAACCCATGCCAGCATGGAAAGCGGACGTTAAATGATGATGATGATGATGTGCGTGAGTTGTCTAAGAGAACAAAAGTCAGGGAGAAGCTGCACTCATACAGCTGTCAGTAGAGTGGGTATATAATCTGAATATTATAGTATTAAGTATCCATCATGGCTGGCCATATTTCCTTCTGTATCAGCTATCTTTGGTAAGCATAAAGTTATATAATTGGATTGCTACCTAATACTCCATTGTATTCTTTATGCAAAATCAATTGGTAAGACCAGCCGTGATGGATACTTAATACTATAAAATTCGGATAATATATATATCATCATCATCGTTTAACGTCCGCTTTCCATGTTGGCATGGGTTGAACAGTTTGACTGAGGGCTGGCGAGCCAGAAGGCTGTGCCAGTCTCCAATCTGATCTGGCAAGGTTTCTACAGCTAGATGCCCTTCCTAACGTCAACCACTCCGAGAGTGTAGTGGGTGCTTTTATGTGCCACTGGCACAAGGGCCAGTCAGGCGGTACTGACATTGGCTACACTCAAATGGTGCTTTTTATGTGCCACCTGCACAGGAGCCAGTCTGGCGGTACTGGTACCGACCACACTCAAATGGCGCTTTTTTTACGTGCCATCAGCATGGGCCCAGTCAGCTGCTCTGATAACGATCATGCTTGAATGGTGCTTTAACGTTCCACTGGCAGGCAGTACTGTCATCGGCCATGACACTGATTCCACTTGCCTCAACAGGTCTTCGCAAGCGTAGTTTATTGTTTAATGATTGAGGGGTACTCTTAAATGGGCTGGTTATACAGCATTGGGATAGGCCACGGTTATGATCTCACTTGGCTTGCTGGGTCTTTTCAAACACAATATATCTGCAAAGGTCTCGGTCACTTGTCATTGCCTCACTGAGGCCGAATGTTCAAAGGTCATGCTTCACCACCTCATCCCAGGTCTTCCTGGGTCTACTTCTTCTGCAGGTTCCTTCAACTGCTAGGGTGTGATACTTTTTCACACAGCTGTTCTCATCCATTCATAACGTATGACCATACATCTGATGCTTGCTAAGTCCAACTTTTCTCTCAGTGCACTCATACTCTGTCGAGTATGCACACTGACATAACACATCCAGCAGAGCATACTGGCTTCATTCCTTGCAAGCTAACGGATGTCCTCGG